>NC_142735.1:36371615-36671615 GCF_051943395.1 Hippocampus bargibanti | reverse complement strand
GATCTCGTGCCATTCCATCACCAGTGGGGTGGGGGGGCATGAACCTCGGGGGAAGACGGGCTCTCCTATGGAGTCGTACTGTTGCTCCATCGTTCTTTGGGGATAGCCTTCACCTTTGAACTTCATAGTGTGCTTAAAGGACAACCGACATCTCCGGACAAGTTGTGTCCATCATTTGTCAAATGACTTCTACTGAGCGTGTTTGACAAAGATTCCAGCGCATATTTAAGCTCTATTTTACCTTTTAAGACTGGCGCTGAATATTCCGGAAGTCTTATTTTTGAGTTGGTGACGAGTCCGTACGTGACGTCACTGAAGGAACGCCCCTGACCGAAAAAAAGACACATTGTAGCAGTCCTTCCATCACGTCAATGCATTTTGTGTAGCGGTGAAAAGGTTTCTTCAGTCGTCATCTGAACTTTTTTGAAGGTGTCGGACGTTTCGCCTCGTATCCAAGAGTCTTCGTCAGCGAAGTAAAGTCTTACTGGTCGTATCGGCCCTATCTATATATCCCTACTGTCCAGACATGGCGGCGCCGGACCCAGCTATGATAGGTCCCTACTCTCAGGTTGGGGGGAGCTGAGGACCACTCCCTGTGGCCCCACTGATTGTCCCTACATTCCTGACTAACGACTGGCCTGTTTGCCCTCCAGTATCACCTCATCAGGACCACTCCTGTACGACTGAGAGCTTACACAGACGTATTTTGCTGTACTTGTTTGGTCTGAAAACCTCGTGTTGCGCCAAAAAGCCGCCAGAAGAGGGCGACCAAGCTCCATGGAAGGAATTTATCAGCCTGTGGAAACGGGCTGATAAATTCCTCAGAGGACTTTGGACGCTATTTTCTGCCTCTTTTTGGGTGATACATTTCCATATTTGAATCATATTCATAACTGGATAAGTAAGAAGAAAGCATATTATCCGAATCTGAAGCCATTGTTTGGATTCTCCAGCAATGCAAGACGTCTTGGCGTGACGTCACGAACTGGGGGGCGGGACTTTCTGAAAATGCCCAATTCGCAGCTCAATTTTTTTGCAGATTTTGGACACTTGAAGTCCTTTTGATTGGACATAATAGCAGTGTTTGTATAACGTCTGCCCGGAGGCCTGGGGCGTACAACTTTCAAAACGTCTCGGCCCGGGTGGCCGACAACTTCTTCAAGAAAGAGAAAAAAAAAGATTTTTTTTCAAATCAAACGTTTGTTTTATTCAATAAAGCAAAAGCTACAAGCAAACCGCTACAAGCCACGTGGACTCCTCTTTCTCAGTGCCTTTCAAAACTCTCAAGTACACTTTAAAGTCACAGTATAGTCCGAAGCACGAAACAGGCTTCTGATTGGCTGCCGTGCCGATGGGCAATCAGTGGGCAATCAGGCCAGTCGTCAGTCAGGACAATAGAAGCTATCAGTGGAGCCGCAGGGATTAGTCCTCGGCTCCCCCAACCCGAGACAAGGGACCTATCATAGCAGAGTCCTGCACCACCATGTCTGGACAATAGGGATATATATCGAGGGCCGATACTACCAGGAAGACTTCAGTTTGCTGACAAAGCTTCTTGGATGGGAAGCGAAACGTCCGACACCTTCGAAGAAGTACAGATGACGGCTGAAGAAACCTTTTCATCGATGGACCATTCCTGTACGACAGAGTTTACACAGACATACTGGGCGTCCTTAATTGGCATGTGGGTCATATTTCTCCCTCGTTGGGCAAGCCAAGAGTCCAACAAAGGTCAAGAACAGCTTTTGTGGTCTAAACTGCCATTTAAAAATGGAAACGTGACTTAGTGATTATCCAGCTCCGCATGTGCGGAGCAAGTCGACGGCGCGAGATTTACGACGGCAAACATTTGGAGCAGGTGGTGCAAGTGGTGACCCCGCTTCGTTTGCACTCTTCTTCAACGTGTCTCATGTCAAACGTGTCCTCCCATTTAATGACGCGCCTGCTGTCCAACTCCAGCAGAAATGATAGAGCAACCAGACGAGCTCATCCGGAGAAACAAACGGCAGCAGATGCGGAAATGCAAACAGAAAAAAAAAACGCTGTGAGGGACGCTGACCTTCGTTGAAAAGGTTTCTTCAGCCGTCATCTGGACTTCTTTCAAGGACGTTTCGCTTCTTATCCAAGAAACTTGGTCAGCAAACTAAAGTCTTACTGGTAGTATCGGCCCTCTATATATATATATATATATATATATATATAGGGCCGAAACTACCAGTAAGACTTTAGTTGTCTGAATAAGCATCTTGGATACCTTGAAAGAAGTCCAGATGACGGCTGAAGAAACCCTTTCATCGATCTCCTCTTGTTTGGATATTTGACCAAAGGGCACAGACCCACACCATCAATTCCCGGACAAGTTGATGAGGGGTGAAGGGGCAGAGGGGGGGGGGGGGGGTATTGGTAGAGCGTGAGGAATGGCAAAGCGGAAGCACTTGAATAGCGAGTGCAGCTGCAGAATGCGATTTGGCTGAGATCTTTCAGCTCAACTCTGATTGGCCCGACACTCTTAATCCCTCCAGATGTTCGGCATTAACTGATGAGTGCGTGACTCGGTCGGACGGGTTAGGATAGAAGGTCCGGACTGGGCCACGAGTCGGGCGTCCGAGGCTTCCAGGGTAAACAGGGCCTCTCAGGGGAACCGATGTCTGTGGGATTTGGGGAGATTTGGAGGACAGGATGAGCCCACATCCGGCCGGGAATTCGCTAGCGCAGAGCGTCGATTGTGTCAACAGTTGGGGAGAATGGGCGTGCACGTGACTTCCCGTTCTTCCCGCAACTGCCGTCGGCATTCTCCAAATCTTTGCTTGTGCATTTAAAGGACAACCGACTAACTGACATCAGAAACACTTTTGACAGCCAAAACATGCAGGCTGATATTTTTAGTCAAATGCAAAACAAACACCAATAAAAAAATGACTTCAAGTGTCTGCCACAAAATGAGCTCGGAACTGGGGAGATTCAGAAAGTCCCGCCCCCTTGTTTGTGATGTCACTATTGCTCACAAACCGCCTTGCTCCAGAAACAAAACAATGGCTTCAGAGAGTCCTTCCGTATCAATTCCAGCCATCTGGACTCCAATGTAGCGCCCAGAAAATGCACAAGATGGCGCATAAGCTCCATTTGAAATGAACTGATTTGTCTGCTGGGAATTTGTATCAACTAGTATCAAATAGTAGTCAAACAAAGTGCATTGTGTGTCGCTTTTTCGGTCAGGGGGCGTTCCCTCCGTGACGTCACTTAGGGCATCGTCATCAACAAAACTTCCTGAATATTCATTCATTCGTGCGAGTCTTAAAAGGTCAAATATAGCTGACTGAATTTATCATTGTGGGGGCATTGTTGACAATGATGTTAGCTTCAAGTAGCGACACTCCTGATGGGATCATTGAGCTTTTTTTTTGTCCTTTCCTATCTTCACTTCTTTTTATTTTTATAGATATCCGGGCATCTAGCTAGTTCTCTATCTGGCTACCTTGCTAGCTGGCTATTTGCTATCTAGTTGGACAGCTGGCTACCTACTAAAGCTATCTATTAGCTATCTAGCTAGCTGGCTAGCTATTTTGCTGGCTAGCTATTAGCTATCTATTGGCTAGCTAGCTTTTTCTCTATTTGAGTTACTTCGAGGTTGGTCCCGGTCGGCGGCCCGGGGGTTGGAGACCTCTGCATTCCACAATTTACATCCAAGATGGCGGATGGCTTTTTTGATGCAACAGCCCCCCCCCCTCAAAAAAATATATATATAAAAAAAAACAGATGGGCAGAATGGAGGCAGCTGCACGCAGGAAAGGGGAGGAGGCGGGGAGGCCCGCCGGAGTTGAAATGAAGCGATCAAATGCCTCCAGACCGACGACAGATTTCTTAATGTGTGAAAGCGTTCAAAGATATGTTTTGTCTGCTCTTTATTATTTGTTTTTTTTTTTTTTTTTTTGGTTGGCAAGCCATCGCTTGGAATGAGTGTTTCAAATGTTGGCCTTGTTGTTTGGCAGAAGATAGGGGTGCGTCGGAAAAGGCTGAGGAGGCGGAGCCAGTGTGTTGTGTTGTGTTGTGTTGTGTTGCGTTGTGTTGTGTCGGGGGGAGGGAAGGCTTCCGGTGTTGGTCTGCTGAAATCCCGGCGCAATGACTCTATTAGCATGCTCAGCTGTCTTTCTGCTTTTCTGTAGTCGTCAGAAGCAAGATAGCTAGCTATCTCGCTAGCTCGCTATCTATCTCGCTCGCTAGCTCTCGAGCTCGCTAGCTAGCTCGCTATCTCTCGAGCTCGCTAGCTAGCTCACTATCTATCTCGCTCGCTAGCTCTCGAGCTCGCTGGATCAATCTATCTACTAGCTATCTATCTAAGTTGTTGTTTGTTGTTTTCACTTTATTTCCAATCCACTTTAACATCACCAAGAGGACAAAAGAGGAAATTGTGTCAAGCTATCATAATTATCCCCCAATTTAGCCAACGAGTTGTTTCAAACGTAGACTGATTGAATTTCTTAATGTGTCCAAGTATTAATCCAACGATTGTTTGAGCTAAAAGGTTCTTTACCTTTCTAGCTAGCTCATATGCTCTTCATCTATCAAGCTATCTTTTACTCTGCTCCGCTTGTTGACGCTCTTTTATCTGTGAAACAAAATGGCGTCGCTGTGAGCACTTGTACCACAATCACGTTGTTAGTACACATCGACTTGTATGTTTTCTCCGCCATTTTTTTTGACCTGGTAAACGTTCGGAAATGTCTTTGACCGCATGGAAGCCCTCAAGCTGCGAGCCGAGCGAGTAAATCAACGCAAAAGCGATGGGGAAGCTGCTTTTTTTTCACCAGTGCTAATGGGACGAGCGGCATGACGTGACTTGTCCGTCTTCCCGGGAAAACGAAAAAGGGCAGACAGATAACTGAAAAGCTTTCGGGAAGAAACAAACATTACAAGCCCGACTGGGGAAGAAGTTCAAAACGGACAACTGATCATGCACACTTGCATTTCTGTCATTTCAAGGACAACCGACACCTCTGGATAAGTGGCGGCCATCATTTGTCAAACGGCTTCAAATGACGTCTACTGAGATTCCAGCGCATGTCGCTAGATTTGACCTTTTAAGACTCGCACTGAATATTCAGGAAGTCTTGTTTTCCAGTTGATGACGATGCCTGACGTGACGTCACGTAGGGAACGCCCCTGACAGAGAAAGCCACACACAATGCATTTTGGGTACTTTTTTCCATCTGAAAACACCATGTTGATGGCGAAATAAGAAGGAAAACACATAAATAACGCCATGGTGAATCATTGTGTGCTACACCAAGACTACTATTTGATACTAGTTGACACACATTCCCAGCTGACAAATCAGCCCATTTCCAATGGAGCTTGGGCGCCATCTTCTGCCTTTGCTGTCATTGACGGCTCGAATTGATATGGGAGGCCCACAATGCACACGTTCGGCATGCGAAGCTCCATCAACACCTGGAGGGAGAAGAACAACCTCCAGCTCGCAAATAAATAAGACGGCTGTCTTTCCAGGTGTGCAGGGCCAAACATGCAGCTTTTGGACAGGCTTCAATGACGCTTTCAATGTGAAGGAAGTCAAACAAAACCACCGTTTACATTACACACTCTGACAGCCAGCTAGCGGCTAGTAGCTTTCTTCTTCTTCTTCTTTTTGGAACCCCACTCCAATAAAAAGCTCTCACGGAGGGGAAAGTGTCATGTTGATCGGCAAAGCGCTGCGAGTGTCAAAGCCCCTCAAAACCAGCTCCCGCCGTTGACGTGCTTTGCCTCCAGCCATCTGACAACTTTAGCAAAGTGGGGGGGGGGGGGGGGCAGGTGGGAGGGCATGCGTGCTTGATATGCCTGAAGACAGATACCTGCTGAGATACCTGTGTGTCCTCCATCGTGCACGCGTATAATGCGACAGTACACATTTTATAGAAGTATATATATATATTTACAATGAGACCTCGGTTTACAAACTTTTCGGTTTACAAACGTTACATTTATGAAAATTTGACCTTGGCATACAAACTATTTTTTGGGATACACACAGAGCTGCCACAATGAGTGATGTGTCATTTGCGAACGAGCCCGTTCTCCTCACAAGAAAATGGTAGCTGATTGTTTTTGTCCTCTATTCCCCGCCCCCAGTCTTCGGTTAAAGCCACGTGATTGGTCAAGAACCCCACAGGCGGAGAGGGGGTTAAACATTAAAGAGACAGACAGAAAGAGAGAGTGAGAAAAAAACACACACGACAGAGCATGAAACAAAAAAACAAGTGTGAGAGTGTAACCCGCACAAGCCGTCTGTACACTTGATTCAAGAAGCTATCAACCCAGCTAATCAGAACACAATTGATGAGGAACTAGGTAAAATTATAGCACCTCCAAGGGATCTTTCCTCAAGATGGTGAAAGAATAAGGCTACGTTCCTCATCAAGTGTTTCATGCTGATGAAAGCGGCCACTCCATTCCATCAAGCCATCAACGAACATCACAAAGGTAAATAAAACGACTTTATTATATAGTACAGTTTACTTCTTTAATTATAATACCGGAGCACATTTATTATACATAAAATAAGGAATATTTGGTGCCGTTTTAAGGCTTAGAAAAGTAGAAAATGATGTTGTATGGGGACCTGGGAACGGATTATTCTCATTTTAATGGTTTCCTATGGGAAATTAATTTTCGGGATACACACTTTTCGCCTTACACACTCTGTCTGGGAACCAATTAAGTTCGCTGGCCATGGTATAACTGTATATTGTATTGTATCAAAATAAACTTTCCATTTTAGGGGGCAAATGAAAGAACAAAGTGGGCCATATGTGGCCCACATGCCATATGTTGCCCTGATCTGTTATCAGCCAATCACTTCATCAATCACCATTGGTTCAGGACGGTGAAGATCACAAAGCGATAGCATTAGCCGCCGTTAAATCCGACCAGGATGTTCTTTTCTTCACACTTGCGCTTTGATCTCTTCTCATCCTTTAATTACGGGAAAGGATTACTTCAGCGTGTTCAGTCGGGGGGGGGGTCTTCTTTCTTTGCCCCCTCGCTGCCTTTTTCTGGCGGACGTGAAATGGCAGAACACTCGGCAGCTAACAGGACGCCCGCCGCCTGCGGGACGCCACATGCCCGGGCGTGTTTACGTACTACGAGGGAACCTTTCTCGGAGATTTATACATGAGAGACTTGATGAGTAGCTTTGATTTGGTTGGAATGTTTATTTGGAAGATAAAAAGGCAACAAAAATACATTGATACCTTGGCTTACAAACTTATTGGTTCCCAGAAAGTGTGTGTGTAGGGCCAAAGGTGTGTATTCCAAACATTAATTTCCCATAGGAAACCATTAAAATGAGAATAATCCGTTCCCAGGTCCCATCATTTTCTACTTTTTTAAACTACACAAAATATACCTTATTTTTTTTTAGAATAAATGTGATATTGTATTGTAATTAAAGAAAAAAAAGAAACTGTACAGTATAATAAAGTTGTTTTTTTTTAACCTTTGTGACGGTCGTTGATGGCTTGATGGAATGGATACCTTTTTGCATAAAGTGTCTCGCATAAATTTAACGTTTGTAAGGCGAAAAGTTTGTTAGCTAAAGCGTTTTTGAAAATAGGTATCACTGTATATATATATATATATATATATATATATATATATATATATATAGCTGATGCTGGAACAAAGCGCTAACATAGAAAAAAAAAGGGAAATGCTGCCCCCTTGCGGAAAAGAAGGCCATGGCCAGCGCTTTATCGGCACCCAAGCATGAAAAAGAAAAGGAAAAGAAAAATTCCTAAAGGATATGGGTCTGGAGTTATGAGAGCTTGAAATGAGGGCGGCTGTCGAAAATACAATGCAATCCATACATATTGGTTTATATAGCCCTTTAGCATGTGAAGCTGGAACAAAGCGCTAACATGGAAAAAAGGGAAATGGTGCCCCCTAGTGGCAAGGAAAAAAAACATTGGCACTGGTCTGACCAGCGCTTTATCGGCACCCAAGCATGAAAAAGAAAAGGAAAAGAAAAATTCCTAAAGGATATGGGTCTGGAGTTATGAGAGCTTGAAATGAGGGCGGCTGTCGAAAATACAATGCAATCCATACATATTGGTTTATATAGCCCTTTAGCATGTGAAGCTGGAACAAAGCGCTAACATGGAAAAAAGGGAAATGCTGCCCCCTAGTGGCAAGGAAAAAAAACATTGGCACTGGTCTGACCAGCGCTTTATCGGCACCCAAGCATGAAAAACCAAAACCCGAACAAATTCGGGAATGACGCTCTACGTCAAATTTTCAATGATCGAATTTGGGACATTTGGGAATGGTAAGTAGGAAATGTGGTTAATTTTGTTTTATTGGCATGCTAGCATCCATGCATATGACGCATATGCCTTTTTTAAAAATAATATGGCATACAGTAATTCATTCCCAATCATTTTGCAGATCTAACCAATTCATCACGTAGCCTTGAGATTAATTCCTCACAGGAGCCTTGACGCCATTTTCTGCCTCTTTTTTGGTGATCCGTTTCCCCCCAATGTTGCCTCAAAATGGCACGGAATAAATTCTTGAATGGATTGCAAACATGTATGCTTTCCTCTTCAGAACTATTTGAATCATCTTCATAACTGGATGTGTAACAAGAAAGCCGTTTTTTTTTGAACCGGCGTTTTAACGGCTGTATCGCATCATTGGCGTGCTTGTGCCGCGTTATTTCCTTGAGCCGTTCTCATGCTCCATAGAAGCCTCTCCATGTAGCGTGTCAAACTCTGCAGTCGCGCTACACTGAACAAAACCACATAATTAATGATTTTATCTTCAGTCCAGGTCCCTCATCGCACAGCTGGAGATAAGTTTCTGGACGGAAGGCTCGGGGGCATAACATGTGGGTTCCACCCCCTCCTTGTTTGGTGCACTCAGGCTGGAAGCGTGAAGGCTTCAGCGTGTTATCTGGGACTGCTGCTGCAGATCAAGGAGGAAGTGGTTCAAGTGGTCCGAGGCGACTGCCTTCGAGCTGGAAAGCCCACCGTTCGTTGCACGTGTGCACGTCTGATGGAATGCATGTCAAATAAAAATGCATGTCTTTAAAGGACAACCGACGCCCCCGGACAAGTTGTGTCCATAATTTGTAAAATGGATTCAAATGACTTCTACTGAGCGTAGGGCTGGGAGGGAGTCTGTCAACAACAGGCTCAGAGTCAATGTTGGATTCTGTATGGCACAACGTGGGAGCTAGCTAGCCAGCCAGATAGATAATAGATAGCAAATAGCTGGCAAATGATTTTCACCACCGTTGAATTAATAATAATAGTACATTTAATTTACAAGCGCGAATTATCACCCAACACCTCCATAGAGGCATCAAGACCTGAACTAGATAGCGAACAGATAGCTAGCAAGATATTTTTTCAGCTACTTTTCATCAAGTGCCGTTGAGAACCTCCAAAAGCGGCAAACAAAGCCATGCTGCTTATTCACGCTGTCAGGTGCAGCGTTGGATAGTAATGCCACGTCGCCTTATGCTAAGAAGGTTGCGGAATAAGGGGATTTGTCCACAGACACAAATCCTCCCCAACTTAACGCAACGGCTCTAAAAGGGAGGGAAGATTGCGTCTGATCAAAAGAAGCATTCTGGGTGACTTCTTCCACCGGGCCATTGTCGGTGCGGTTCATGAAGTATCAGTCCTGGAGTCGCGCCAAGCAAGGAGGCCCGGGGACAAAGGATTTTGTTTTTTAATTAAAGACCTTTATTCATTCATTGATTTCCAAATTCAACTTCACAACTTCAAACAGCTCCGAGCAAAGAGGAGCCCTGGGTGGGCTTGGGGAAAGCTGCTGAGAAGGAGGTGCGGCTCAGAGCCACCAAGATGGGGCCCCCCTGCTGGCCTTTTCAAGTCCTTGTTGGATTTTGCCTTGGTCACTTGCTTTGAAGCACTTGGCGAAGTCGCAATTCCTGTCCTTGTCCTTATTGAAGGCCACTATTCCCGCTCATCGGACACATTTTGACGCAGAGATAGAAAAATAGTTGCATCACATTCGCAACGGCATATCTAAAATAAGGCACCTTTGCCTTGTACGCAGGACTCACCAAACAAAGGTCCATTGCTAGCCAGCTATCTATCTACCGTATCTATGGATCTAGCGTATCTATCGTATCTATACATCCACCCACCGATCTATCTAGCTAGCTAGCTACCTAGCTATTTAGCTAGCTAGATGGACAGAATCTATAGATACTGTATATATATATATATATATATATATATATATATATATATATATATATATATATATATATATATATATATATATATAAATGAGAGATTTCATTGACTCTTACATCACTCACTTGGCTAGGCCCCGCACCTTAAATTGTATTATTATTATTATTCAGAATCAGAAAACCTTTATTCGTCCCACAATGGGAATTATTATTATTATTCTTAAAACCACTCGCATTCAAAGTCTCTTGTGTGCAGCATCAGGATGGTAAACAATACCTGCAACTTAGTCCTCGTACTATGAGCGGCCATTTGTTTGGGAAAGGTCATTTCAAAAATGGAGATAACCAGTCCACTCCAGGTAAAAATGACAGAATGGCGATTGTATTACATAACGCCAGTATTGATGAAAAGGTTTCTTCAGCCGTCATCTGTACTTTTTGGAAGGTGTCGGACGTTTTGCTTCTTATCCAAGAGGCTTCTTCAGCTAACTAAAGTCTTACTGGTAGTATCGGCCCTATATATATAGGGCCGATACTACCAGTAAGTACAGAGGACGGCTGAAGAAACCTTGTCATCGATGGATGGACCACTCCTGTACGACTGAGAGCTTCCACAGACGTAACGGCAGTATTTCGTTTTTATTTGCTGCCTCTCACGACGGCAGTTCTAATCATCCTCTGAGTATTTACTGACCTCCGGGCCCTCTCGCATGACTATTACACATTAAGCAGCGGTATTTCCTCCCATCCAGTCACTCCCTGTTCCTCAGGAGGGCTGCAGATAAACAGCGACTCTAGCAAAAGCACCATTTTGTAGATAGAAACGCAACAAATTTCCTATGTAAGCGTTCTGCAGTGAAAAGCAAACAACACCATTGACAAAAAGATAGCAACAAAGACGAAAAAAAAAAAAACAGTCAGGGAAAGGAGAAGCATGTTCCTTTCCTGAACTGCTATTCTGACGAGATTTGTGAGCAAACAGGACAAGGAAGTACAGATAAACAATCGGTGTGGTTTATCTCGGCGAGTCAAACAATCCACAGTGCCGTCACGACCTTGAAGGAATCTGGAGAGATGTCCTGAGGAAACACTGCTTCCTCTTCTTGGAAGACTGTGTTCTGTCCACTGAGTGGGAGTTAACAATCACAACGCCGGAATGGCTTAAAGGACAACCGACACCTGCGGACAAGTTGTGTCCATCATTTGTCAAATGGCTTCAAATGACTTCTACTGAGCGCATTTGACAAAGATTCCACCGCAAATAGCTCTATTTGACCTTTTAAGACTCACGCTGAATATTCTTGTTTTTAAGTTGGTGTCGAGTCCTGACGTCACGTCACAGAAGGAACGCCCCTGACCGACAAAAGGACACACCATTGTTTTGATTCTCGAGCAAGGCAAGACATCCTGGCGTGACGTCACGAACCTTCTGAAACTGGCCACTTCCGGTTTCAATTTGAAGTCGTTTTTAGACATTTTTACTGGTGTTTTGCATTTGACTAAAAATATCAACCTGCGTGTTTTGGGTATTTTAGATGCTATCAAATGTTTTTCCGATGTCAGTTAGGAAACAAAAAAAGTGGTGTCGGTTGTCCTTTAAAGTGCCTGACTCCTTGGAAATAAGCAACGTAGCAAACTGTCACATACAGGAAGCAGCTTGTTGGATGTTTTGTGATTGTTTTTGAGAAAAAAAAGTGGACTGCCTGTCAAAGCATGTGTGTGTACGCTGGCTGGGCAGTCGTCCCTCTCTATTTACAGAACGTTTGGCGCGATAGCGCTCGACTTCCTCACTATTGGCAAACAGAGAAGACAGCAGCGGTCTGTGAATTGCTTTCCGACCGCAGAGTTTGTTGGTACTTGAAAGTGGTTTTTTTTTTTCGAGCTGCGCCGCCGCCGCTGTGATTTATGCTCCGCGTCTGTTTAATATCGATCGTGAGCGATAACGCAGGCCAGGGAAAGGAAAAGGCATCTCCTGTCAAAGCACATGCCACACTTTGTTGTGGAGCCCAACCGGGGAAAAGGTATGAGGCCTATTTCCATATGAGGCACAGATGGAAAAGAGTGCAAAGATGCTGAAGACTCACCTCAAATATCTTCTTTTTGAAATTTTATTTCAAACTATCAATGAAAAAGTGTCATCAGCCCTCATCTGTACTTCTTTGAGGTGTCGGACGTTTCGCTTCCCATCCAAGAAGCTTCGTCAGCAAACGAAAGTCTTACTGGTAGTATCGGCCCTAGATACACTCTCATACAGTAGGGATGTGACAAAATGTTCATCACACATCTAATACCCTATTAAAGTGCATTTAAATAGCTTTCAAATGATGCATAGATTATTATTCTATGACAAATAATAAAGAAATAATGGAATTTTTAATTTGGGAAATATGGGGTGATTTTCTGCCTCTAATGGCACAGTTAAAACTATGAAAATATGTGACTGAGTTCTTTATTACAGTTTAAACTATCATAACGTTCTTAAAAAGTTACTAATTGGAATGATTTAGCGATCATTTAGTTGAATTAATATTAAATCATCTGTATTCTTCAGTGTTTGATGTCTAAAGCGAAATCTAAGTGACAAATGAGCAAATAAACGATCGAATGCAGGCAGATCTTCGTCAGAAATCAAAAAATGGCAGTCACTGAATACTCGGAAAGAAAATTGCAAGCTCTAGAATGCTAGATGCTGATGCTTCTTTTTACTTGAAACTTGGCAGTTATGGAGAAAAGGATATATTCTACCACTTCTATGAGTTATAAAAATACAACTTACTCACCTTTATAAACTGTAGTCGCAAAAAGAGCGCCAACTTCAATCCATTTTTCCCCGTTTCTCGTCGTATTGGGAAATTTCAAGAACCAGCATGGAGGGAAACGTGTGTAAAACGTCATCATAAGATGCATAACTTGGAAAATCTCATAAAAAACCATGACATACTTCACAAAAATGCAATGATATACGACTCGGTTTACTGAACAGAAATAATCGGGGTGGAATATAGCGAACTTTAGCGTACCTACATACAGTGAGTGTCATCTCGAGCATCCACATAGTAAGTCCACTTTGTGCAGGTTAGCATCTTTACTGTGACTCTACTGGCCTCTGCTGGCCGTTGTGAGAATAACCTGCCTCTTTCACTCCCCAGTAGGCTTGCTGTATTTTAAAGTCTGACTTTTCCAGCAAATATATTATTATTATTATTATTGTATTATATATTATTATTGTATAACGCATTATTATTATTATTATTATTATTATTATTATTATTATTATTATTATTATTATTATTATTATTATAATACATTACTAATGTAGTTAATCTGACCATAGATGGGATCCATATCATTGACAAATTCAAAAAATTAACATGCATGACTACCGACCAGGACATAAAGTAAGTCGTGATGGGAAACAATGATTTGAACAAATGTTAAAATTACTCATTGTTATTTTACATCACATTTTATTGCTCAGTAAAATATTGTTTTCAGTCAAAATAATTCATATTTGGAATATTTTTAAATGTGATTTTTGTTAAGATTGTTCACAATTTAAAATTATTTTAGTTTTGAATTAAAATGAAAACCAAATATGATTTTTTAAATCATATTTGTCATGTTTTTTATTATATTTTTCCTAAATATCAATTCAGCCTATGTATTTATTTGTTTCTCATTACTTAGTAGTGTTATATTATTCTTTTATTAATGTGGTTTTGTAATTATGTTAAATTGTTTATAATTATAATAATAATAATAATACATTTAATTTCTAAGCGCCTTTCAAAACTCTCAAGGACACTTTACAGTCACAGGATATTTTTTCTGCAGGTGAGCAGCGGCAGCCACACGTGCCAGCGTTCACTCAACCCGGAAGTAACAAAGTGAGCTGAGCTGTTTTTTGTTTCCTTCAGAGAAGACGAGGGGGAAGTACGAGGCAGCGATCCAGAGATGAGACGTTCATTAATTGTCGACTGGTTGCACCTGCATGGAGAAGGCGTAGAGTCACGCGTGACGTGTTTTTTTTTTTTTTTTTTTGCCATCCACCTGTCAACAAACATCCCATTAGATTAGCGTCACCGCCATCCACAACAGGAAGTTAGTTAAGTTTGGATCAATGACGACCGCAGCAGACTGCTTGCTATGCTCGTTGTCGTCGAAGGAGTGACACCTGTCGGCATATTAGGTATACATATTTACAAACTCCAATGAGATCCAATCGCAAGACTGGTGTCACAAAAACAAATCTGCTTTTTGTTAGTTTCTGTCGCTTCAAATGGTTTTGTGCGTGCGTGCGCGCGTTGGCGTGTTTTCCCCAGCGAATTCAACTGAAATGAAAAGTCAAGGTAAACAATGGCAAGTAAAGGGAGGTAGGTAGGCTACAGTTCGCTATATTCCACCGCGATTGTTTCTGTCCAGTGAAGCGAGCGCACTCTGTTCTCGCAGTCGTATATCTTTGCACTTTTGTCAAGTACGTCATGGTTTTTTGGTGGGATTTTCCAAGTTATGCAGTTTATGATGACGTTTTCCACGTTTCCCCTCTATGCTGGTTCTTGCAATTTCCCAATACGACAACGAGAAACAGAGGGAAAAATGGATTGGAGTTTACGCTCTTTTTGCTAAAACTACAGTTTATTAACGTGAGTAAGTTGTATTTTTATAACATATAGAACTTCTAGAATATATATTTTTCTCAATAACTACCAAGTTTCAAGCAAAAAGGGGCATTAGCATCTATATTTCCAGAGCTCGCAATTTTCTTTCCTTGTATTCAGTGACAGCCATTTTGGATTTCTGAGGAAAATCTGCCTGCATTTGATCGTTGATATTTGCTCATTTATATTTTTAATCTTTTCTGTTCTTGTTTAGAATTTCAGAAGCTTTCCAATGGTACCTGACTCGTTAGGATCTGCCAAAAAAGTCAGAAAGTTATGATCGTTTAAACTGTAACTGAAAATCCCGGTCATAGAACAATAATCTATACATCATTTGAAAGCTATTTAAATGCACGTTAATATGGTACATATTAGAAAATGTGCGATGAATTATGATTGAAACGATTTGTCACATCCACAATAAAGGAGTATAGGTGGGATGGGATAGATAGATGGATGGAGATAAATTGGACCGTTTATGTTAGAATGTTATTTAGTGATGATACATCTTGTAAAATTGTGTACAGGCGAGGAAAATAGCCAACCGGACGGCATTTTTAGCCCAATTAAAACGACAAATCCATTTACTTCTTCTGAAGGGCCAATATTGGCTTCTAAATTACTCTGGGATTCTTGTAAATTGTCCTTGGGTGCTTTGAAAGGCACTTGTAAATTAAATGTATTATTAGTCATTATTATAATATCAAATTAGAACTGAACTGAACTTTTTTTGTGTGGGTGAGCAGCGGCAGCCATTTGTGATTGTATTTTATTTATTATCGTACCTATGCTTATCTGTGACTGTAAAGTGTCATTGAAAGCTTTGAAAGGCTCTTAAAATGAAATAATAATAATAATAATAATACATTGTATTTATAAGCACATTTGAAATCTATCAAGGACACTTTACATGGTAGTTTTTTTTTTGCGAGTGAGCAGCTGAAATCAAACGCTCCAGCGTTCACTCAACCCGGAAGTGAAATATAGTCTACTAGCTGTCGCATTACATTTTTTCAACCTTCGTCCCGGGTTTAATCGAATAGGTGGTTCGATAGTATATATATATTTATTTATATATAGTTATATAATGTGATAACAATATTATTTCTGCTGTATTGTTAAAACACGCGATACAGTAACGCTTGAGTGGAATTCCTTATGACGGCTTTAAAAATGTATTTTCCCCTCAGTCAACACTAGAGGTCGCCATCGATCTTTGCTAACAACCCAAGCGTCTCTCTGACTAAAGGAACAGCACAGTCTTGAAAATATTAAGATACAAAGTTAGTAGATTTCACACAGGTATGTTTAACGTCAATGTAGGTGCACTAGTACAATACAATACATTTCATTTATAAGCGCCTTTAGAAACTCAAGGAATACCATACAATAAAATAATACGCACACCTCGTTCGTGTTTCACGATGATCTCCTTCTGCGCTACCATAATTTGGTTTTGTGTCCTCTTCGGCGGAACACTAGCCTTTTTCGGTCCCCAAAGAAGCACATGTACTGCACTCAATAACAAACCATATCTGCACTAAGTGCCTCAAAGAAAGTGGGTGTGGAAAAGTAGTCCGCCAGCCACTGCGTCACTGTTGGGCCATGTGGTTTGGTTCATCCACCCAAAACACGTTTGTATACCAAGATTCTAGTCTCGCAAATTTAATGTTCGTAAGGTGAAAAATTAGTGAGCTAAAGCATTTGTAAACCGAGGTAGCACTGTATATGGGTCTGGAGTTACATCAGCTTGAAATGAGGGCGCATGGCCACCTGACTGCTGGAAATTGAAAATCTCACAATCTAACGTGGAGTTGATTATTCAATGTGTAACACATCAAGCAGTGCAAAGATCAAAGTAACACACAATGCATTTTGGGTACTTTTTTCATCTAAATAATGCAACGGTGAATCGTTTTGTGTGGCAGCCAATTGCGGTAACACGCATAAAGAAGGTGTACGTTGACACAAATTCCCAGTGGACAAATCAGCCCGTTTCCAACGGAGCTTGGGCGCCATCTTGTGCATTTTCTGGGACATTACATTGGAGTCCTGATGGCTCGAATTGATACGGAAGGACTTCTTTCATCGATTGCAAACATTTATGCTCCCCTCTTCAGAACTATTTGAATCATATGAGTAACAAGAAAGCATCTTCTCCCGATCTGAAGCCATTGTTTTGATTCTGGAGCAAGGCAGTTTGTGAAGGAGTATCCTGGCGTGACGTCACGAACAAGGGGGCGGGACCTTCTGAAACTGGCCACTTCCGGTTTCAATTGGAAGTAGTTTTTAGACACTTGAAGTCATTTTGATTGGTGTTTTGCATTTGACTCACAATATCAGCCTGTGTGTTTTGGCTATTTGAGATGCTATCAACCATTTTTCTGATGTCAGTTAGGAAACAAAGAAATGCTGTCGCTTGTCCTTTAAACATGCGAAAGCGTAATTAAGATCAACAGCCCATGATAAAAGATTGCGTTCCATCGGAATCTGATTTTTTTTTTTGCTTCGCACATCGATAGACACGCAGAGCTGTTAATGAAGGAATCGAGGTCCTGCGTGTCTTTAATTAACTCTGGTAGAAAAAAAAAAGCCAGACATTTTATGTCTTAGTCACGCCATTGTACTTGTACTTGTATTTCATCAGGTTCTATTTGTTTCTGTGCTTGAAAAGAACGCTAGGTGACAGGTTGGGGATCTGATAGATGAGGCAAAATGCGAATAGGCGAGCGGCTGTTATGTTGTCAAATGTTCCTCCTGTGGCTCGAAATGCTTGAAATGCTTGCAGCGAGACCGCATTTTGGAAGGAAATAAACCCATAAACAAAAGATGAATAGAACATGCGGTCGGTATACATCCAGTTTTCAGAGCATTTGTGTACAATAGGCGTTGCATATATATCGCTGAATAACAGATATTGCGCAGTGTAATGTCCCACCATTTTACCTTCAATAAATATAATATATATCCAAGCAGCATCACTCTTAAAGGACAACCGACGTCTCCGGACAAGTCGTGTCCATAATTCGTAAAATGGCTTCAAATGACTTCTACTGAGCGTATTTTGCAAAGATTCCACCGCATATTTAAGCTCTATTTGACCTTTTAAGACTCGCGCTGAATATTCCGGAAGTCTTGTTTTCGAGTTGGTGACCAGTCCTCACGTTGTGTCACTGAAGGAATGCCCCTGACCGAAAAAAAGGACACATTGTAGCACTTCTTCCATCACGTCAATGCATTTTGCTGTACTTTGTTTAATTATTTAATCGATCGCAAACATGTATGCTTTCCTCTTCAGAACTATTTGAATCATATTCATAACTGGATGAGGAACAAGAAAGCATCTTCTCCCAATCTGAAGCCATTGTTTTGATTCTAGAGCAAGGCAAGACGTCCTGGCGTGATGTCACGAACAAGGGGGCGGGACCTTCTGAAACTGGCCACTTCCGATTTCAATTTTTTTGTAGTTTTGGGACACTTGAAGTCATTTTTCTTGGCGTTTTGCATTTGACTAAAAATATCAGACTGTGTGTTTTGGGAATTTTAGATGCTATAAAAGTTTTTCTGACGTCAGTTAAGAAACAAAAAAGTGATGTCGGTTGTCCTTTAACTAATCTCGTTTGATACAGGGTGACCCAAAAAGATGCGTACCCATGAAAATGTCAATTGTGGCTTTGATTAAAAAGCTATTTATTTCAAATTACAACCACACATTATTCAGTTTATGGAAGACCATTCACCAGAGTTTCAGCTATTTCTGTCAAATTTTAGTCCATTTATGGCTTTCCCAAGTTGTGTTCCAAATGTCCACCATTTCATTCCAAGCAAAGTTGTAGTCGTCTGACAAAGTTGTCAATCACTTTGACACACTCCTCTTTCGGGCGGGTGACCCAAAAAGATGTGGAAACTTAATGAGCTCCATCCAATAAGAGTAGCGTGAGTAGTGCTGTATGATTATCAAGCATGGCGCTGTGGACTTCAAAGTTAAAATCTAGCTATATGCGGTGGAATCTTTGTAAACTAGGCTCAGTAGAAGTCATTTGAAGTGATTTGACAAATGATGGACACAACTTGTCCCGAGACGGCGGTTGTCCTTTGAGAGTCTTGAATGCAGAATTCCAAACACAAACCCAGACCATAACACATTTGCTTTCACCACCCTTCACAACGCCCTAACGTTAACTAGCATCATGGTATAAATGTTAGCGTCCTACCCTGAGGGAAGCAATGGCATATTTGATTGTTTACATGATCCAAAGTCTCATCCTGGCCCCTATCATCAAGACATCACTTCTGTCACACGTATCTAAATGTCAATATTGACGCAAGACTCTGAAAGCAACATTAGCGCTAGCCCACCGAGGATGCTAATCCAAAGCGAACGAGGCTTGTCATCACACAGTCATTTGCCGTGAAAGATAACCCTCTGCCCCCCCACTGAGCCAAAGTCCGTGCTGAAGCTGCCATGTTCGTTTGCTTTGCATAATGAGATCTGATGGCAATATGGACAGGATGCAGGCATGCATATCAATGCTGGCCGCAAAGGTCCGTCGAGACGGCTCTCCGGTGTCGACGATAATCCCAATGTCATCATCATCATCACCTTCATCATCAGCTCTCAAAATTGCAAAAATGAACATTCATTTGAAAATTGAAATCTAATACAGAATTAGCAATTATATAACTGTAGCCCTGGATGATCATTTAACATAACCTCAACCATAGCAATAACAATAACAATGGGACCGAAAAAGACCCCACTACAGGTTAATGTTAAGACGAAGAGGTCACAAAAGAAAATTACGGTCGTGCAAAAGAAGAAGATCATTGAAAAATACGAACAAAGTGTGCGTTTGTGTGACTTGGCTGTTCCAGTACCATTACGCTAAGTCGAGCATTGCTATCCTCCATTGACAACTACCATCACAAAGGTACATCAAACGACTTTATTATACCGTACATTTTATTTCTTTAATTGCAATAGAATAGCACATTTATTATACATAAAATAATATATATTCTGTGTAGTTTTAAGGCTTATTTCGTAGAAAATTATGTTATATGATGACCTGGGAACGGATTATTCTCATTTTAATGGTTTCTTATATGAATTAAATGTTGGGACGATGGACACATTTTCTGGGAACCAATTAAGTTTGTAAGCTGAGGTATCACTGTAATCGTTTTTGTTGTGTTTGTTTTCATACACTATACCGTATTCCATCTTTTTTGTATACAGCAGGTATGAATAGATTGAAAGGGCTCTTTAAATAAAGTTGCGATGAGTTGGCTAGCTAACGATATCTACATCTCGAACATGTATCTTAACAGTGATCGTAAAGTCATCGTGAACGTCCGCCAGAATTTCATCTTATTGTCCACAGCGCCATGCTTGATAATCATACAGAACTACTCACGCTACTCTTGTTGGATGGAGCTCATTAAGTTTCCACCCCGTGCTGATTATTATTATTTTTTTTAATAACCCAGACTATGTATTTTCACACCAAAGCAAACTATCCCACCCGCGGCGACCACTTCTAGTCGACTCCCTTTGGGCAAATCCGTACTGCAGGACGAAGCACACTTCACAAGGTTACAGCGCTCGTTTGTCCGACATATTACATCCGTGTTGATGTGCGTCGCTGTGTTTGATCGCAGTCAGGGGGGACCTCAGATGTTGGCTTTGAATCATAGCAAAGATCAATTAAAAAATAGAAGGTCCGCTTCAATTCTTTAATGCGTGCAAGCCAATATCTGTGAAGGTTTTCGTGAAAAAGTCAAACCCGTCTGGAAATCTTGCCTTGATACCCTCACACTGGAAGACTGAAAGCCAAATCTGCAGCAGAAAATTGGGCTTAGTGCCCTCATTAGAAACTCAAACTTGATACCACAAACCGGATTGATTGATACTCTTGAAAGCCTTTTTCCCCCCAAATCTAACCCTGACCTGAAATCACAATTTGATACGATAACCTTTCTTTAAAGGTTAAAGGACAAGCGACGTCACTTTTTTGTTTCCTAACTGACATCAGAAAAACGTTTTATAGCATCTAAAATAGCCAAAACACGCAGGATGATAGTTTTAGTCAAATGCAAAACACCAAGAAAAATGACTTCAAGTATCCAAAATCTGCAAAAAATTGAGCTGCGAATTGGGCATTTTTCAGAAAGTCCCGCCCCCTTGTTCGTGACGTCACGCCAGGACGTCTTGCACTGCTGGAGAATCAAAACAATGGCTTCAGATTCGGAAAATATGCTTTCTTCTTACACATCCAGTTATGAATGTGATTCAAATAGTTCTGAAGAGGAAAACGTACATGTTTGCAATCGATTAAAGAATTTATTCCGTGCCATTTTGAGGCAATAGGGGGCAAAATGTCGCACAAAATGTCGCACAAAAAAAAGTGGCAGAAAATAGCGACAAAGCTCCGTGTAAGGAATTAATCAGTCCGTTTCCACAGGCTGATTATTTCCTTACACGAACATCCTGAACATCGATATAACGAGACTTTACTGTAGCTGGATGAGTAACAAGAAAGCATCTTCTCCCAATCTGAAGCCATTGTTTTGATTCTGGAGCAAGGCAGTTTGTGAAGGAGTATCCTGACGTGACGTCACGAACAAGGGGGCGGGACTTTCTGAATCTCGCCCCTTTCCGAGCTCATTTTGTGGCAGTTTTGGGACATTTGAAGTCATTTTTCTTGGTGTTTTGCATTTGACCAAAAATTTCAGCCTGCGTGTTTTGGCTATTTTCGATGCTATCAAACGTTTTTCTGATGTCAGTTAGGACACAAAAAAAATGGCGTCGCTTGTCCTTTAAGTGACACTTCTAAATCTACTTTTGGTTTTCTCCCCTGAAATGTTGCAAAAGAGCTGAGTGTTCTGCATTTGAGAGCTTTTGCTACTTGAGCGGGCCAGAAAAAGCAGACGCGAATGGAATCCCTCAACAGGGCATCCATAATGCAGCTGCCATTTAACTGAAAGCCTTGATCGATGCTCTCGTATCAAGCACCGCTACACTAACGCAAGGAATTTCTATGTTAAGCTTGACTGAAAATCTAGAATGATCATGGCAGGTTATGGTTGTTGTCCAGAGTCACGGTTCCCAGAAAGGACATGCAAATTGGGGTCTTCAACCTGGATCAGTCTTTCAATAATTTGACTTTCACAAAAGAGTTTCAAGACAAGGTTAGAGTTTTAAAGGTTAGGGTTTCCAATAAATCTGTCAACCTGCTTTCAGGTTACAGTTAGAATCCGGAAATATGATTTCAAAGTAGAATTTAAGAAACATTTAAAGGACAAGCGACACCACTTGTTTTGTTTTCTGACTGATATCAGAAAAACGCTTGATGGCATCTAAAATAGCCAAAACACGCAGGCGGATATTTTTAGGCAAATGCAAAACACCAAGAAAAATGACTTCAAGTGTGCTAAATCTGCAAAAAAAATGAACCCGGAAGTGGCCAGTTTCAGAAGGCCCCGCCCACTTGTTGGTGATGTCACGCCAAGACGTCTTGCCTTGCTGGAGAATCCGAACAATGGCTTCAGATTCGGAGAAAATGATTTCTTCTTACACATCCAGTTATGAATATGATTCAAATAGTTCTGAAGAGGAAAGCATACGTTTGCCATCGATTAAAGGAGTCCTCCCATATCAATTCGAGCAATGTAGTGTCCCAGAAAATGCACAAGATGGCGCCCAAGCGCCGTTGGAAATGGGCTGATTTGTCCGCTGGGAATTTGTGTCAACTTACACCATCTTTATGCGTGTTATAATAATAATAATCCATTTCATTTCTAAGCGCCTTTCAAAACTCTCAAGGTCACTTTACAGTCACCGGATAAGTTCTTCTGTGGGTGAGCAGCGGCAGCCACACACGCCGGTGTTCACTCAACCCGGAATAACTCAAATAGAAAGTCTGAAAAGGTCAAATATATCTTTGTTTTTTTCCGGTGGAATCTTTGTCAAATGCGCTCGCTCAGTACAAGTCATTTTACAAATGACGGACACAGCTTGTCCAGAGGTGTCGGTTGTCCTTTAAATAGGTGGCTTTTGAGAGGGGATTTGAATGTTTATGTCATCTTAAAAGTCAATATTGTATGGGTCCTGGAATTGGAGTGACAATGACAAAAGCCCTGGCACTGGAGTGGACACATTTTTGCACCTCGTCTGCCAGTCAATGAGTTGAAAATGTCTTCTTGTTTTTGTGGTGAGTTGACATCCATTTTGTGGCTGCAACTGAATGGAATTCAGGTTCTGTCTTGTTGCCCTGTGATTTTCTGACAATAATCCCACTGCTTCATCGCTCGCTCGCTCGCTCTCTCACTCTCTCTCTGTGTCTCTGTGTGTGTCTCCGTGGCAGCATCCTGCTGAAGGACAGTCGTCCCGATCCGCTTGCGTGGCCCACTTCTGATTGGCTCCTCGCCCCCCCCCCCCCGTTCATCCTCGCCGCAAATCCCGCTGGTGGGGGTGCGCACTCGAGCGGAGGTCAAATCGGCGACTGGCTCGTTCGCCGGCGCACACGCGAGCGACGCGCGACCCGGCCGAGATTGTCCAACCGTTCCGCCGTTCGCCGTGGGAGCTGTCGGCGGCGTTTGCCCCGTTTGCCCCGTTTGCCCGCACCGCTTCTGGGACTTATCGTTTGGATTGCTGCAAGCGCTCATTTGCACTTGTTTATTATTTGTTGTTGTTTGACGTGGGTGGATTATTTCTTTTTCTGGATTCTCAGCGCGTGGACTCTGACAGGTAAAGATATGTACTCTTCTTCTTCTTCTTCTTCTTCTTCTTCTTCTTCTCTTGTTTTTACTTCTTTGGAGTTTTAGAAGTCTTTTTTTTATTTGGGTGTTTTTCCCTCATTCACTGCCATTCCTGAATTGGCAATTAAACATATGACGTGGAGCGCCATTCCCGCATTTGTTCAGGTCTTGTTTTTTCATCCTTGGGTGATGATAAAGCGCTGGTCAGACCTCTTTTAATTTTTTTCTTTTCCACAAGGGGCAGCATTGTCCCCTTTTTTTCATTTGAGCACTTTGTTCCAGTTTCAGCTGTTGTTGAAGCGCTATATAAACCAATATGGATTTATTGTATTGTTCGGGTTTTTTTTTCCATGCTTGGGTGACGATAAAGCGCTGGTCAGACTTCTGGCAATATTTTTTTCTTTTCCACAAGGGGCAGCATTTGCCTTTTTTTTCCATTTTAGCAATTTTTTCCAGTTTCAGCTGTTGTTAAAGCGCTATATAAACCAATATGGATGTTTTGTACTGTATTGTTCGGGTTGTTTTTTTTCATGCTTGGGTGATGATGAAGAGCTGGTCAGACCTCTGGCAATATTTTTTTCTTTTCCGCAAGGGGGCAGCATTTGCCTTTTTTTCCATTTTAGCAATTTTTTTTTTGAATTGAGCTGTTGTTAAAGCGCTATATAAATGTATTGCATTGTATTTTGGGCAGCCGCCCCCATTTCAAGCTCATATAACTCCAGACCCATATCATTTAGGAATTAGCTATTTTTTTAAACAATAACAATTAACAATATTATAATTAGATATAATTAACAACAATTCACTCATTCACTGCCATTCGCAAATTTATTCGGGGATTGAAAATATGACGTAGACTAGAGCGCCATTTCTGAATGTGTTGGGTTTTCTTTAGTCATGCTTGAGTGCCGATTAAGCGTTGGTCATGGCCGCTGGCTATGTTTTTTTCACTTCCACTAGAGGGCAGCATTTCCTTTTTTTCATGTTAGCGCTTTGTTCCCGCTTCAGCTGTTGTTAAAGCGCTATATAAATGTATTTCATTGTATTTTGGACAGCCGCCCACATTTCAAGCTCATATAACTCCAGACCCATATCATTTAGGAATTAGCTATTTTTTTTCCAGATGAAAGAAGAGAGTCTATGGGTTTTAATGCTGCATTGAATGATGATGTAGTCCTGAAACTCAATATTGTGTGGGTCCTTCAATTTGAGTGACAATGACAAAAACCCTGGCACTGGAGTGGACACATTTTTGCACATTGTCTGGCAATGAATGAGTTAATCCAAATAATGAGAGGATACATGTGGAAGCTCTTCTTTCATTATTCATCCAAATACTTTGTGGCTGTCCGTGCATGAGAGGGTGGGATGGGTGGGTGGGGGGTTCTAATCCTTGAGTGACACCGTTTTGCCGCACAGGAATTAAGACTTTTGTTTTCATCCTGTTTTGCGAGTAGATATGTCTTCTGGGTCAGTGTGTATATATGTGTGTGTTTGTGTGTGTGTGTGTGTGTTTTAGAAGCTCAGATTGTTTTGATGTTCTATCATGCCACGTTTCGAGACTGTCCTAATCTTTGTAGCAGATGGTAGTTGAAGTGTATGTGTGTGTGTGTTTGTATGACTAGGCTTGTGAAGACCACTAACATTTGATACCATACGTAGTGAGGACATTTTTGACAAGTGAGGACCTGCATCTGTTAAAGTTTCAGAGAGGTCCTCACGAATTCACCCAAAATGATTTTTGGTGTGTATTTTCATTTCACTCGGATACACACACTTTTTACTCACTGTGTTTGTGTGTTTGTGTGTTTGTGTGTGTGTGTGTGTGTGTGTGTGTGTGTGTGTGTGTGTGCGTGCGTGTTTAATGAGAGGAAAAAGTTCATACCACAAAAAGTAAAATGATATTTTAACCAAATTCACTAGAGGGGTGAGGACTTTGAGTGTACCCATTCAGAAATGTCACTCCTGCTGTTATTTCACTTTCAAGTCCACTTTTTATTTCTTTGTTTTTAAAGACGTTGAAGTGGGAAATGGGCTGACATTTAGTCTTCAAATGGACCTCACCAAACCATTGAAACAGGAATGTGTGTGTGTGTGTGTGTCTGTGGTGCGTGTAGTTTAAAGCAGATTAACTTCTCATGGACAGTAATTTACACCCTAGAGGGGTTTGAAATGAATTGTATACGGTGGTGCCTTGAGATGAATTTTGTTATGCGCATTCATCTTTTCAAATCATGTTTCTCCATTGAAATGAATGAAAATAACATTAATTTGTTCCAATGTCAGCTATTACGACACGTATTCTTTGGCATTTGAGTCAGCATGACTCACACTTGATTTTAGTGTTATTGCTTGGTGCTTTCTACCGTCTTTGTCAGTCATTTGTTGCTTTATTGTTGTATACGTGATAATTGCTCCATTTACAGCACTTTGTATGCAGCGATGTCTGTTTGAAAGTGCTCTGAAAATACAAAAGAGTTGAGTACCATTATTTTCGCACTGAAAGCCTTCATCATAATCCAGTGTGACTAATATGTGGTGAAGTTTAAAAATACTGTATGTCATTCACTGAATTGCGCCTAATAATAATAATAATAATAATAATATAATCATTTCATTTCTAAGCGCCGTTCAAACCGCTCAAGGTCATTTTACAGTCACAGGATAAGTTTTGCAGTGGGTGAGCAGCAGCAGCCACACGCACCAGCGTTCACTCAACCCGAAAGTAACTCAAATAGATATAAAACTAGCTTGCAAGCTAATAGATAGCTAAGAATAATAATACATTTCATTTGTAAGCGCCTTTTAAAACTCTCAAGGTCACTTTACAGTCATAGGATGCGTTTTTATTTTTGTGGGTGAGCAACAATAATACGTAACTCAGATAGAAAGCTAGCTAGCTAATAGCTAATAACAATAAACGTAACTCATATAGCCAGAAAGCTACCTAGCTAATAATAATAACAATAAACGTAACTCATATAGATAGAAAGCTAGATAGCTAATAATAATAAGACGTAACTCATATAGCTAGAAAGCTAGCTAGCTAATAGATGGGTAATAATAATAACAATACATAACTCATATAGATAGAAAGCTAGCTAGCTAATAGATAGCTAATAGATAGCTAATAATAACAATAATATTTAACTCAGATAGAAAGCTAGCTAATAGATAGCTGATAATAACAATAATGTGTAACTCATATAGATAGAAAGCTAGATTGCTAATAATAATAACAATAATATGTAACTCATATAGATAGAAAGCTAGCGAGCTAATAATAATAAGAATAATACATAACTCATATCGTTAGAAAGCTAGCTATCTAGCTCGCTAATAGATTAATAATAATAATAATACATTTCATTTCTAAGCACCTTTCAAAACTCTCAAGGTCACTTTACAGTCACAGGATAAGTTTTTTTTTTTTGTGGGTGAGGAACAGTAATACGTAACTCAAATAGATAGAAAGCTAGCTAGCTAAGAGTTAGCTAATAAACACTAAACCCGGAAGTAACTCAAATAGATAAAAAGCTAGCTAGCTCGCAAAGAGTTCGCTAATAATCACTCAACCTTTGAGGTGCCTAAGCTCTTCCAAAGTGGAACATGCTGGCATTTCATCTTTATCTTCAACTTAAAAGCTGTGCTGATCTCACAGCAGGGCACTTATGGTGGTTTACCAAACTGATTTTTCACAGATAAAAGAAGCGCTTTCAAGCCTACTCGAGTCTTACAAGGTAAAATATCGCTCTATGCGGTGGAGTCTTTGTCTTGTACGCTCATTGGAAGTGATTTGACAAATGATGGACGCAACTTGCGCGTAGGCGTCGGTTGTCCTTTAAGACAAAGTCGGCTTTCACGGCCCCTAAAAAGGGGAAAAATGAGCCCATTGTCAAATTGGATGCAAACCAAAATGGCAAATCTTTTTGTCAAAAACTTTACATTGGATTAGATTAGATGAGCCTTTAGTCTGACCTTCCGTTGACCTCCTTTTGCAAACCCGATTAACGTGCGAAGGCCGCTGAAGGCTTACCCAAAAAAAAAGAACGATCGATAGCGGTTGAAGAGCTCCGTGCTCCATCCCAAATGGAGGCTCCCATCTTTGACAACTCACTTGTGATTTCTTCAACCTCTGCTCGCCATCTTTGACACCCCCCCGCCCCCCCCCCCCCCCAAGGAATCACTGACCCTCATTTGTTGTGTGTGCCCGTCCATCTTGAGCTATTACACACCCGCAATCTTTCTGTGCTAACGGGCTGCAGATAGAGAGAGAGAAAACAAAAAAAACGCCCTCCGTGTATAATAGCTTTGAGCTAGCTAGCGGGGGAATCACATGAGAGCGATGCCATGCGTTCTTGCATGCGTGTATTGGTTTGTTTGAGAGACCCCCTGCTGCCCCCCGGGCCTTCAGCTCCATTTTTTTTCCTCACCTTCTCTGACATCTCAGTTGCCTCATTTTATACCTTTGCTAAATTACTTCAGGGAAAAAGTAAGACCGTGTGTGTGTGTGTGTGTGTGTGTGTGTGTGTGTGTGTGTGTGTGTGTGTGTGTGTGTGTGTGTGTGTGTGTGCGGGTGGGTGGGTAAGACGAAGACAAAGTATTCACACTTATACTGCTTGATTACTTTGGAGCAGCTTCTTCAAACTCAGTCCAAAGCTGTTCAGAATCCAAGTTTCATCCTGAAAGGCCTTCTCTGCTGGCCGAAAAATATCTGAATCATATACTAATGTGATTATATCATTTATCATTATTTATTATGATTTTTTTATTTTTATTTTTATTGTCTTATTTTACTCATTTTATTTATTTACTTTTTTATTTTTTATTGTTTTTTGTTTATTTTTTACACGCACCAGCAACACGCTGGTGCGTGTTGCTGCCGCTGCTCACCCACAGAAAAAAACGATCCTGTGACTATAAAGTGACCTTGAGAGTTTTGAAAGGCGCTTATAAATGAAATGTATTATAATTATCTTTTGTCTCCTGCAAGGCCAAAACACCAATAAAAATGAGTTAAAGTGTCCCAAAACTACTTCAAAATGACCTTGGAGATGCCGAGTTTCAGAAGGTCCCGCCCCCTTGTTCCTGACGTCATTATTGGTCACACACTGCCTTGCTCCAGAATCAAAACAATGGCTACAGAGAGTTCAGATTGGGAGAATATGCTTTCTTGTTACTCATCCAGTTATGAATATGATTCAAATAGTTCTGAAGAGACAAGCATAAATGTTTGCAATCAATGAAAGAAGTCCTTCCGTATCAATTCGAGCCGTTTGGACTCCAATGTAGCGGCCAGAAAATGCACAAGATGGCGCACAAGCTCCTTTGGAAATGGTCTGATTTGTCTGCTGGGAATTTGTGTCAACTAGTATCAAATAGTAGTCTTGGTGCAACACGCAACAATTCACCATGGCTTTATGTATGTGTTTTCCTTCTCATTTCGCCATCAACACGATGTTTTCAGAGCAAACAAAGTACCCAAAATGCATTGTGTGTCACTTTCTCGCTCAGTGACGATAGTTGGTGCTGTTCAATAAGTGTGATGGTCGTTGATGTAGTTGTCTCTTGATATCCGAATGAAGTTGTCGTGCTTTCTCTGCGATAATACCCTCACTCACACTGTCCCGTGCTAGCTGCTTATCGTTAATCCAAATCAACATAAGTTTTTCAACCTCTTCTATTGCCTGAGACCATTGCTTAGACAACACCGAAACACCCTTAGCCACACGTAGCAATGGCTGACTTAGCGTACTGGTACTGGTAAGCTAAGTCACACAAACGCACACCTTGTTGGTGTTTTTCGATGATCTCCTTCTTCTGCTCGACCGTCATTTTCTTTAGTGGTGGGGTCTTTTTCGGTCCCATTGTAGCAAAAGTACTCCACTCGATAACAAACCACGTCTGCACTCAAAAGCGGTGTGGAAAGCCACTGTGATCTCCTTCTGCTGCTCGATTGTAATATTTTTTATTGTCTTCTTAGCCTTAACACTAGTCTGTGGTGGGGTCTTTTTCGTTCCCATAATAGCAAAAGTACTCCACTCGATAACAAACCACATCTGCACTGAAAGAAAGTGGGTGTGGACAGTGGCGCTGTTCGACCGTGTAGTTTGAATGGAGTGATCATTTCAGTTAGCTGAAGAGCTAGCAGCTCATTTTGAGAATCACGCGGCCGTGAGCCAAAGCAAACATTGGAGAGCAATTTCAATCAAATGAGGAAACATTTCGTGGCTTCTAATTGGGGAAGATTGGCAGAGAGCTGAGTGTACTTTGTGGAGAACACAAGAACATAGCACGCTAGCATGTTGGAACACATATTAGTATTGCTAATTAATCTTTCGCTGACATTAGGAGTTAATCCCTTCACATTTCAACAAGATTCATTTGAGCCGCAGCAAGAAAAATTGGCGGGGGTAAAAAAAAGTTTTTGAAAATTCCAACCCTGGAGAAAAGTTTCACTCAATGTGACCTTTAATAAGCATGACAAGAAGCGGATTAAGTTTTTCAGCGGGTGAGCAGCGGCAGCCACACGAGGCAGTGTTCACTCAACCCGGACGTAACTCAAATTGATAGCGAGCTAGCTAGTGAATAGATAGCTAATACCTAGCGAATAAATATCTAATACCTAGAAAATAGAATGCTAATAGCCAGCTAGCTGGCTATATCTATCCAGCTAGCTGGCTATCTATTACCTAGCTGGTTGGCTGGCTATCTATTAGCTAGCTGGCTATCTATTGCCGATCTATTAGCTATCTAGCCGGCTATCTATCAGCTATCTATCAGGCTGGCTAGTTAGCTAATAGATATCTAATAATTATAACAATAATAATACATTTCCTTTATAAGCGCAGTTCAAAATCTCAATGTTACTTTATAGTCACAGAATAAGTTAGATAGCTAGCTAGCTAATAGATAGCTAATAATAATAACAATAATACATTTCCTTTATAAGCGCCTTTCAAAACTCTCAAGGTCACTTTATAGTCAGAGGATAAGTTAGCTAGCTAGCTAGCTAATAGATAGCTATAATAATAATAACAATAATACATTTCTGTTATAAGCGCATTTCAAAACTCTCAATGTCACTTTATCGTCACAGGATTAGCTAGCTAGCTAGCCAGCTAGCTAATAAATAGCTAATAATAATAACAATAAGGCGTGTCCTTTGTAAGTGTAGTTAAAAATCAGCAAAGTTATGAAAGGAAGAGGAAAGGAATGAAAGAAGTAGAAAAACACAATTATGCTGATGAGGTGATACCAGGACGAATTGTCACGTCACTTGAGGCTCGAGGGCTGGGCTCGAGTGACGAAAGGAAAGCGGGGGGTGTGGATCCGAAATACACGGCGAGACAGATACTCGTATACAAAAGTCTTTACTGAGGCACGCATAAAAAAGGACAGCAGGATGAGGTGAGTGAGGGAGATCGGTGACAGCTGATCTGACGGCACGGAAGTCCAGGATGGCTTTCAGAATACTCCGACGGCGCCAGAATGGCGCGATCGGTAGATATAGTCAGAAGGCACAATCAAGGGAATGACAGTCAGCTGTGGGGACCCAGGTGCGTGATGATGGGAGGGGCCGTCTCCCGGGAGCAGCGGAGGAGGTGACAGGAGGGGCGGGGCGCGCCCAGGACGGCGACGAGATGTGACACGAATAGGGCAATCAGAGCCATTTATAGGACATAATCAGTCAGGACAGTAGAAGTAATCAGTGTAGCCTCAGCGAATAGTCCTCTGCTCCCCCGAACCTGAGAGCAGGGACCAATCATCGCAGAGGTCTGGCACCGCCACCCCTGGACAGTCTATGTAGGGCCAAAACTACCAGCAAAAGTTTAGTTCGCTGACGAAACCTCATGGATGAGAAGCGAAACGTCCGACACATTCAAAGAAGTACGGATGACGTCTGAAGAAACCTTTTCATCGATGGATGGACCACTTCTGTACGGCTGAGAACGTACACAGACGCATTTCCAGCAGTCCTTCAAAAAAAACAATATCGGCTTTGCGAAAATGTGCCCTTTTCTTATCAATTTCGTAGATTGCTACGAATTTGACAGACAGCCAACCCCGATGGATTCCAGTTTTTGTTTTCATGTGTAAACATGACATTTATAAGGTCAATCAAAGATAAACTTTGAATGTTTATTGATCACAATGAAAAGGTTTCTTTCTTCTGCCATCATCTGTACTTCTTCCCAACTTTTCGCTCCTCATCCGAAAAGCTTTGTCAGCGAAATAAAGTTGTACAGTCATACCTCGCTTTACGAACCACTTGGCTTGCGAACTTTTCGGCTTACGAACGTTAAATGTATGAACATTTTACCTTGGCAGATGAACTTTTTTCGGGATATACACGGACCTGCCACAACAACAAAATGGCGGCAGGCTTGTTTTGGTCCTCTATTCCCCGCCCCCGGTCTTCGGTTAAAGCCACGTGATTGGTCAAGAACGCAGCAGTGAGGCGAGGTGGTTTAAACATTAAAGAGACAGGCAGACAAAATGGATAGAAAACAGTGACATTTGGACGTGTTTCAACTTTGATACTTCAAAGGCAGAGTGTAGACTGCAAGGTTAAAACATCCCATCAATCCACAGAGATGGGAGGAGATGCTACATGCTAATTCTGTTTTGTGTTTCCTGGCAGGAGTAAACCAATGGCGATGGCCAAACGGTGGTGGGCGGCCGTTTTACTGGCGGCGTTAGCAGCTTTCTACGCAGACGGGAGGCCCGACGATGACGACGACGACGACGGATCGCAGCGTTATCGGACAATATTGAAATTCAGACATAAGGTATCATATTAGTCATCAGAAAAAAAACCTTAAACTCTTCTTTCATCAGAAAAAAAGTTAATTCATAAATTATATTTGCTGTCTATTAATATAATCATATAATAATAATAATGAGCCCATAATATGTACTCATTCAATGTCAGAATCAGAATCAGAATACCTTTATTCGTCCCGCAATGGGGAAATTTGCAGTCCACAGCAGCAATTGAAGAGTGTGGCTATCTAGCTGGCTATGTAGCCAGCTAGTTATTTTCTATCTCTGAGCTATCTAACTATGCTAGCTACTATCTAGTTAGCTATCTATTTGCTATCTCTTAGCTAGCTAGCTGGCCAGCTAGCTAGCTATCTATTTGCTATCTCTTAGCTATCTAACTAGCTAGATGACTATTAGGTTAGCTATTTATTTGCTATCTTCGCTAGTTAGCTGGCTATCTAGCTAGCTATTTGCTATCTCTTAGCTAGCTGGCTAACTAGCTATCTATTCGCTATCTAGCTCTCTTGCTTTCTATCTATTTGAGCTATTCCGGGTTGAGTGAACGCTGGCGCATGTGGCTGCCGCTGCTCACCCACAGAAAAACTTATCCTGTGACTGTAAAGTGACCTTGAGAGTTTTGAAAGGCGCTTATAAATGACAATTATTATTATTATTATTATACGGTTGACGCAAGGCAGTTGGATAGTGGCGAAGCATCATTGCCATTGTTAAAATTCAAGAAAACCCCGAAGCAAAAAGTTGAGACATGAGATGAGATGACATGACATTTTTTCCCTTTTAAACGGCTTCCATTAAAGGACAACCGACACCTCCGCTTGCGTCCATAATTTGTCAAATCACTTCAAATAACTTCTACTGAGCGCCTTTGACACGGCATATAGCTAGATTTTACGTTTGAAGACTGGCGCTGAACATTCCGGAAGTCTTTTTTTTCAAGTTGATGACGATGCCCTATGTGATGTCACGGAGGGAACGCTCCTGACCGAGAAAGCCACACACAATGCATTTTGGGTACTTTTTTTCATCTGAAAACACAGTGTTGATGGCAAAATTAGAAGGAAAACTACATAAATAATGCCATGGTGAATCGTTGTGTGTCGCAGCCAATTGCGCTAACACGCACAAAGAAGGTATACGTTGACACAAATTCCCAGCGGACAAATCAGCCCATTTCTGATGGAGCTTGGGCGCCATCTTGTGCATTTTCTGGGCGCTACATTGGAGTCCAGACGGCTCAAATTGATATGGAAGGACTTCTTTAATTGGTTGCAAACATGTATGCTTTCCTCTTCAGAACTATTTGAATCATATTCGTAACAGGATGAGGAACAAGAAAGCATCTTTTTCCGAAGGCAGTTTGTGAAGGAGTATCCTTGCGTGACGTCACGAACAAGGGGGCGGGACTTTCTGAATATCTCCAGTTTCAAGCTCATTTTTTTGGCAGTTTTGGGACACTTTAAATCATTTTTGTTAGTGTTTTTCATTTGACTAAAAATATCAGCCTACGTGTTTTGGCTATTTTCGATGCTTTAAAACGTTTTTCTGATGTCAGTTAGGAAACAAAATGGTGTCGGTTGTCTTTTTTAAAAAAAAGAGAAAAATCCATGTGGATTTGTCAAACATTTTAGCATGTGAAACATCCCCCAGCGTGTATGTATTGCTTGCACCAGTAAACACAGCAAACATCTGCTTTTATCTCACTGAAGAGCGGCGCCATTGCTTATTGGATACTCCATCAATCAAGGAGAGAAAAAAAATGTGCCTCTTTGACAAGACTGCTGGATCAAATCAAATCAAATCGGAAGCCAAATATTAGCCTTTTTTTTGCAAGAGGATTAAAAGCAGCTAAGAAAAATAGAAAATCAATAGAGAAAATGACGAGTGTTCTTTTTGAGAAAATGTGCCCTTTTTCAAAGCGTTTGCATCACCCAATGTGGATATGTGGCCGTTATGTGGTGCCGATCATCTCAAATCCAGCCTCTCGTTTCCTTCAAATCATTTAGCTTTGGCCACATTTTTACACCAACCCAGAAACAAAATGGAGTCAAAAGGCCACTCGTGTGCGCGCGCGACATGCTAATCCAGATTAACATTGGCCGATTGGGATGGCGATGTGGTGGAAAAGGACGTGTAGCGAGGGACGTGGGGGGGGGGGGGGGGGGGCGCGGATATTCAAAGCCACAAGGGAGCGCAACAAGGCTGAAATGAAAAGGAAATAACAATAATAATAATAGTCATTTTCATTTCTCGGCGCCTTTCAAAACTCTCAAGGTCACTTTACAGTCACAGGTCACAAGTTTTTCTGTGGATGAGCAGCAGTAGCCAATCGCGCCAGCCTTCACTCAACTAGGAATAACTCAAATAGATAGAAAGCTAGCTAGCTAATAGATACAGTAGCACATAGATAGCTAAAGGATAGCTTGCTAGATAGCTAGACAGCTAATAGGTAGCTAATAGATAGCAAGGTAGACTGGTTTATATGTTTTTCTGTGGGTGAGCAGCAGCAGCCACATGCGCCAGATAGCTAATAGATACAGTAGCTCATCGATAGCTAATAGATACAGTAGCTCATAGATAGCTAAAGGATAGCTAGCTAGATAGCTCGACAGCTAATAGTTAGCATATAGATAGCAAATAGATAGCTAGGTAGCTAGCTTGATAGCTAGAGAGCAAATAGCTAGCCAGCTATCTAGCAAATAGAGAATTTATGCTTATATAATGATGTTATTGTTAATTATATACTTCATTTGAACCCATTTGATACTTTGTTTTGATTTTATTTTGATTTTTTTGAAATGAATTTATCTGTGCTCATATAAAAACGCGCCGGGAGAGTGGCTACCTTTACAGCAGCTCATGTATTTTGTTTTTGCTGCTGTGAAATGTACATTTCTCCACTTTGAGACAAATTAAGGCTCATTTATTCTAATCGAATCTACATCCCAGCAAGAAGAATTTATATGAAAAAACACGGGGAAAAAAGACCTGTCATTTCTCAAAACAAAACAAAAAAAAATTGATCTGTCCTCATTTTGATGACTTGCGAAACAGTATCAATACTCATTTTGTCACAAAAAAAACTTTATTTCCGAAATGTAGTGGAACGGACAAAGCATTCTCTTCACGTGAACTCAAAGAACTCTTGGACTTGTGCCGAGGATTTGTTGATGTAACGAGTGGGTTTTTACAAAAACAACAGCCAAAGAGAGAACATGAGAGGAATAAAAATAATAAGAATACATTTGATTTCTAAGCACCTTTCAAAACTCTCAAGGTCACTTTTCAGTCACAGGATTAGTTTTTTTCTGTGGGTGAGCAGCGGCAGCCACACGCGCCTGCATTCACTCAACCCGGAAGTAACTCAAATAGCTAGAAAGCTAGCTAGCTAATAGATAGCTAGATGGCTAATAGCTAGCTAGCTAGATAGCTAAAATGTTTCCTGACTCAAATAGCTAGGTAGCTACCTATATAGCTAATAGATAGCACGTTAGATAGCTAATAGATAGGTAGCTAATACGTTTCCTGACTTAAATAACTAGGTAGCTAGCTATATAGCTTATAGATAGAAAGCTGTATAGATAGCTAATAGCTACCTAGCTGATATATTCATTGACTCAAGTAGCTAGGTAGCTACCTATATAGCTAATAGATAACAAGTTAGCTAGCTAAAAGGCTAATAGATACATAGCTAGCTAGCTAGACAGCTAATATATTTCCTGACTCAAATAGCTAGGTAGCTACCTAAATAGCTAATAGATAGCAAGTTAGCTAGTTAGATGGATAATAGATAGCTAATATGTTTCCTTACTCAAATAGCTAGTTAGCTCGCGAGCCATATAGCTAATAGCTAGCTAGCTAGGTAATATGTTTCTTGATTCAAATAGCTAGGTAGCTAGCAAGGGTTTGGTTGGACGGTGCCGCCTACAGGTGGGAGGCGAGATGCATCGTTGCCTTCCTTGAAGGCCTGGGGGGAAAATCACTGTTGAAACAAACAGAGTATGAATTGTGTGGGTGCGTATCCATTCCTGTGTCATACGCTAATAAGACTCAGGCTAATACCGCCGCTACCTGTCGGGCTCTGCGAAATGTCAACCACCAGCGAGAAGGCAGGAATAGCACAAAGCCACAGGTGGCCATTGCACTAGTCAGCCGGAATTAAGCCCGATACAAGGGAAAGGGAAATGGATTCATTTCACTCTTTGCTGACAAGAAATTGTCAAAAAAAACAAAACCCAGAAAAGTTGCTTTCTATTATTTTTTTAAGAATGTTGGCTACATTGTACATCTCTCTAGCTGGCTAGCTGTGTGGCCGGCTAGCTACAGCTAGCCGTCTATTGGCTATACATCTATTTATCTGGCTAGCTGCAGCTAGCTATCTATTGGCTATACATCTAGCTAGCTAGCTAGCTCTGTGGCTAGCTAGCTATTTAGCTGGCTAGCTGTATATCTTTCTGGTTGGCTGGCTAGCTGGCTATCTATTTCCTATTAGCTAGATAGCTAGCTTTCTATCTATTTGAGATACTTCTGGGTCGAGTGAACGCTAGCGCGTATGGCTGCCACTGCTCACCCGCAGAAAATGTTCATCCTGTGACTGTAAAGTGACCTTGAGAGTTTTGAAAGGCGCTGATGAATGAAAATTATTGTTATTATTATTAATCTTAAAGCAGAGTGTAAAAGCATCTTTTTGGCTAGCTATTTTCAACCCGCGTTCAGGTGTGGCTGTTGATGATTGGCCTGTTGCATAATGCATCTTGTTCTTCATACCGCCAGCCAGCCAGCCTGGAATTTTTCAGTGCAAGAACAAGTATTGCAGAAATATCAAATATTTATGGTCTGTTTCTTCCACATTCACAAATCATGCAGGTGGAGATGTAGCACGCTAGCTTTTTTTCCGCAGAATCTTTTTTTTTTTAAAGCACCATTTCTTCTTTTTCGGAGTCACTTTTGACCCGTAGATTTGATCCATTCCTGCTGAGTTGTTGGTTGATTCTCAGCTTGATGTTCACGCCATGTCAAAGTAAGTCAAAGTCAGCTTTTGTCACGATCTGGTTGGCGACCAACGGGCGGCGCTGTCGGCTCCGCCTGCACCTGCACAGGTGTTGGTCGTTCCAATCAGTGGCAGTTAAAAGGACTCCCGGCATGACCAGTCTGTGTCGGGTCATTGAATGTGTTTTCTTCCCCCTGTCGGGTTTGTTTCATCTTGGCAGATTTTGACTCATGGTTTTCTTTGCTACTTTGTACTTTTCTGTTCGGATGACTTTGATGTTTTAGATTTTGTTCCTACTGACTTTATTTTAATACAATTTGTCAAATACAACCTGCTGCTCCCTCCTGACTGCTTATTGGGGATTCACCACCATCACCACCTCACAAACCGTGACAACTTTATTGTGAAATATGCTAATATGCATGACATACAGCACAGATGTGGCTAAAAAAGACAAACAATTGGCAACAGACAATACATGTCATTTCTGAATGTAAAGTGAGGTCTTGCAGAAAAAAAACCCCAAAACAATAGAGTTCAGGATGATACTACAGCGTGTAGCGTGTACTCAGAGTTCGGGGAGTTTGCTAGCGAATAGCTTGCTATTCGCTAGCGAATAAATACTTACTTAGTAGCGAGCTAAATAGCTACATAGCCAGCTAGATAACAAGATAGCCAACAAATAATATTTTCAAGGCGTCCTGAATGAGGCAACTGAAGACGCATAGCTGATGGATTGCCTACATATGCTCAATAATAATAATAATATCATAATAACTGATATTTTTTCTTTGCTCCGCAGGACGGAATCCCTGAGAGCTTAAAGATGAAAGGTACCTTTTCAATTTGTAAATTGTGAAATCAATGAATGACTTTTAGGGGGGAAAGATAATGATTGTGTTGTGCATCGGTGGAGATAAGCGCGTGTCATCTGATAAGCGACATATGTACACTCTATTATGATATGTAGAAGTTCATAGTGTCCATGCGTTTTGGAGCAGAGTGTGAGCTGTGGAAAACAACCTCATGACGAGACGTCATCTCGCCTGCTGTCACTTTGCTCAACGTCCACTTCTTTATCTTGTGGACGTCTCCATTTTACTGATTCAATGCCTCTACTTAAATAAAAGTCAAATAATAATAACAACACCAATAATAATAATAATAATAGCAATAATATTAAGACTACTACTACTACTATTCAATTCAAAATATGACAGAGCGCCATTCCTGAATTTGTTCGGGTTTTGTTTTTTCATGCTTGGGTGTCGATAAAGCGCTAGCCATGGCCTCTGGCAATGTTTTTCCCTTCCAAAAGGGGCAGCGTTTCCCTTTTTCCATGTTAGCGCTTTGTTCCAGCTTCAGCTATTGTTAAAGCACTATATAAACCAATATTGTATTGTATTTTGGATAGCCGCTCTCATTTCAAGCTCATATAACTCCAGATCCATATCATTTAGGAATTAACTCTTTTTTTTCTGATGAAAGAAGAGAGTCTAAGGTGTCTCAATCCTGAAAGTTTATGTAGTCGTAAAACTCAATATTCTGTGGGTGTGCATGTATTCATCCAGAGTTCATCAAAGGCAGACACTCCGGAGTTCATTTACTTTCTTAAGAGGAGTTTTTTGTTTGCTCATTTCATCATCAACAATTTTAACTTATTTTTATATTAATAATAATATTACATATCATTTAGCGGCAGCCACACGCGCCAGCGTTCACTCAACCTGGAATAACTCAAATAGATAGCAAGCTAAATAGCTAGCTAAAAGCTAGCCAATGGATAGCTAGCGAGCTAGACAGCTAATCGATAGCTAATAGATTGCCAGATAACTAATATATAGCAAATAGGGGGTAACTAGGTAGCCAGTTAGATAGCTAATAATAATAATAATAATAATAATAATAATAATAATAATAATAGCAATAATAATAATACATTTTAGAGGTGAGAGTGTAGCTGGGAGGACACAACTTTTTCTAGGAATGATCAGCCTTTCCTCAACGGTCTGCTTAAATAGTCCTTAAAAGACAACCGACGCCTCTGGACAAGTTGTGTCCATAATTTGTAAAATGACTTCAAATGACTTATGCTTTCCTCTTCAGAACTATTTGAATCATATTCATAACTGGATGACTAACAAGAAAGCATCTTCTCCCAATCTGAAGCCATTGTTTAGATTCTCCAGCAAGGCAAGACGTCTTGGTGTGACGTCACGAACAAGGGGGCGGGACCTTCTGAAACTGGCCACTTCCGGGTTAATTTTTTTTGCAGATTTTGGACACTTGAAGTCATTTTTATTTGTGTTTTGCATTTGACTAAAAATATCATCCTGCGTGTTTTGGCTACTTTAGATGCTCTAAAACGTTTTTCTGATGTCAGTTAGGAAACGAAAGAGTGAGTGGTGTCGATTGTCCTTTGAAATAGTCCTTAAAGGTGTCAAAACGTGGCCAAGTGCCGAGTAAAAATCTACCGTCAGATGGGTTGTGGACAAGGTCCAGGCAGTAATTCCGAAGTCTGTATTAGCATAACACGCCCAGAGGGAAGGTCTGATCGACTGCGACCTGTTTTCGACATCTCGTTTGCTGCCACAACGTTGACGAGGACAAGGATGAAGTCATACATAATTCAGAGTTCAACCTCACGCTCTCGCCGCCGCCGCCGCCTTCTGATGATTACACAAGTGAGGTCAATTGAGCCTTAATACCTCCTTGTTACCAACTGCGTTGCCTTTCTCAACTGGGATTTCACAGCAAAATCAGTCGATAAAGTTCAAGCCAACAACAAGCAAAATATCCAAACCAAGACCAAAGATCTTCCCCCTTTGTGTTAAAGGACAACCAAAGTCACTTTTTTGTTTCTTAACTGACATCAGAAAAACGTTTGATAGCATCTTAAATACCCAAAACACGCAGGCTGATCTTTTTAGTCAAATGCAAAACACCAATAAAATGACTTCAAGTGTCCAAAATCTGCAAAAAAAATTAACCCGGAAGTGGCCAGTTTCAGAAGGTCCCGCCCCCTTGTTCGTGACGTCACGCCAAGACGTCTTGCCTTGCTGGAGAATCAAAACAATGGCTTCAAATTGGGAGAAGATGCTTTCTTGTTACACATCCAGTTATGAATAGGATTGAAATAGTTCTGAAGAGGAAAGCATACATGTTTGCAATCCATTAAAGAATTTATTCCGTGGCATTTTGAGACAATATGGGCGGAAAATGTAGCACTAAAAAAGAGGCAGAAAATGGCGACCTCCTGTGGCCACCTCCGTTTCCACAGGCTGATAAATTCCTTATATGACTCTTGGATGCCCTCTTCTGGCCTTCTGGCGGCTTTTGGGTGCAACGCAGTTTTCAGACCAAACACATACAGCAAAATACATTGACGTGATGGAAGGACTGCTACAATGTGTGATTTTTTTTCGGTTAGGGGCGTTCCTTTAGTGACGTCACGTACAAACTGGTCACCAACTCAAAAACAAGACTTCTTGAATATTCAGAGCAAGTCTTAAAAGGTAAAATAGAGCTATATGCGGTGGAATCTTATTCAAATACGCTCAGTAAAAGTCATTTGAAGCCATTTTACAAATTATGGACGCAACTTGTCCGGAGACGTCGGTTGTCCTTTAAAATCAGACAGACGATGACATCGCAGGGGGCCATGTTGGTGAGCAGTTGTCGGACAGATGGTTGGACGACTGGACGGACAGAGAGCCAAGCTAAATATTGCCTTGAAAACCATGAGTCAGGCTTTGGTGACGAGTTTTCAGCGCGGGAACTCCCAATTAGGAGGCAACGCTGGCAAGCGCTTGTCATTTTTTTTTGTCCACGTTGCTCTTTTGTGCGGCAAAAAAGGCCATTTGCTCGACCAAAACGGCGACCCATCTCGCTTCATTTTAATCGCATACTTGCTGTACCACATAAAAGCCTCAAGGGGGGAATATAAATTGATTGTGTTAGCTCCTCGTATAAAATGATGCTGATTTCAATGCAACCTGATGTTTTTTTTTTCATAATTCGTGATAATAATCATAATAATAATCGTACATTTGATTTCTAAGCACCTTTCAAAACTCTCAAGGTCACTTTAAAGTCACAGGATCATTTTTTCTAACTCAAATAGACAGAAAGCTAGCTATCTGTCGAATAGATCGCTAATAGCTAGCCAGCGAATCGATAGCTAATCTCGCTAGATCGCTAATAGCTAGCGATCTAGCAGCGGCAGCCACACGCGTCAGCATTCACACAATAACTCAAATAGACAGAGAGCTAGCTCGCTATCGAATAGATCGCTAATAGCTAGGTAGCGAATCGACAGCTAATAGCTAATAGATAGCTACTGTAGCTAGATCGCTAATAGCTCGTGATCTAGCTGGCTCTCTAGCTGGCTACCTCGCCGGCTGGCCTTTAGCCAGGCGTGAACGGCGTCAATGGAGATCGCGCTGAGTGAATGGGGAAACGTTTGCCACCGTGATGGAGTCGCAGGAGACAATCGATGTGACTAAAATGTCCAAAGACGCGTGCGTCCTAATAGCTTTTTGAACGTAGCCTCCAGAAGATCTTGTTTACTGGCCTTGTCGACCCGCTCGCTCGCTCGCTCGCGCCTTTCTCGTCCGTCAACTTCTCTACCAGTCGTAATTGTTTCATTTGGATGCTTGCATGGCGTCATTGAAGCCGATTTTTCCTCTTTTCTTCTAATCGTATGCCTGCAGATTTGCTTATGCAGTGATACTTTGCTTTACGAAGCCCTCGGCTTACGAACTTTTCGCTTTACGAAACCTTCCATTTAGGAAAATTTGACCTTGGCATACAAACTATTTTTCGGGATACACATGGAGCTGCCACAGCGAGTGATGTGTCGTTCGCGAACTAGCCCGTTCTACGAACAAGAAATTGGCAGCCGATTGTTTTGGTCCTCTCGTCCCCGCCCCCAGTCTTCCCGTTAAAGCAACGTGATTGGTCAAGAACGCAGCAGTGAGGGGAGGTGGTTTAAACATTAAAGAGACCGGCAGACGACAGAGTGAGAAAATGGATAGAAAACAGTGACAGTTGGACTTTATTGATAGTTCAAAGGCAGAGTGTAGACTGCAAGGTTAAAATATCCCATCAATCTCTCTTTACCTCTCTCTACCTCTATCTTTCGCTCTCTCTTTATCTATCTTTCTTTCTCTCTCTTTACCTCTCTCTCTTTATTTATCTTTTTTTCGATCTCTCTTTCTCTTGCTCTCTGTATCTCTCTCTACATCTCTCTCTTTCTCTCTCTACCTCTCTTTGTCTTTCTCTCTCTCTATCTCTCTCTCTTTGAAACTCTCTCTACCTCTCTTTCTCTCTCTCTCTATTTATCTCTATTTCTCTCTCTGTTTTTCTCTCTCTACCTCTCTATCTCTCCCTCTCTCTCTCTCTCTCTCTCTCTCTCTCTCTCTCTCTTTCTCACTCTACCACTCTCTCTCTTTCTCTTTCTTTCACTCTCTCTTCTCCCTTTCTGTCTGTCTCTCTCTCTCCTAGTGAGTGTGTATGTGTGTATTCAAATAAAGCAACTTATTTGCAAAGCCAACACAACCGATTGTTGCCTTCTGAAGTAAAGAAAACCTCCTCACACGCAACCCAATGGCTAGTCGATATAAAAAACAAACTACATAAATAAATAAAATAGTTGCTCAGTGAGGTGGAAGTACGTCATCAATGTTTGAAAGGCGAGCGAGTCGTTCCTGCGAAGGGATGAAGAAAACTCTTAAGCCTCAAATAGCTTCTCATAAAATCTTCACAACTTGTTTGCTGCCAGCGGGAGCTCAAGCGTTGTCGCTAGCGCAGCAATTAGCAAAGAGAGAGACGTTTATTTGCTTAGCATTTCTCGTCTCCACTTAACGTTGAAAATGTCTTTGTCAGCGCGGTGGTGTCCATGCTGCTTCCATGACAGCAGGGGAGCAAAAGAAAAGGAAGAAGAAGCCACGGCCGTTGGCGTCTCTAATGAAATGCGTGCATATATTAGCACGTTTTTGCTTGACAGCAGGTGCGCTAAAAATATACCCGCAGCGAATACCACTAAAAGTGTCCTTGTCGTACTCTCGGGTTTCTTATGCATGTTCCAATCAAGTTATGACCGTGAACAAGCAATCAATGCCAGATATATAACATACGTATATATTCACCCAGCGATGCTTTACCGATACAACTGTTTCAAACTACAGTGATACCTCAGTTTATGAACTTAATTGGTTTTGTAAGGCGACAAGTGTGTATTCCAAACATTAATGTGTCATGGGAAACCATTAAAATGAGAATAATCCCTTCCCAGGTCACCATAAAACATCATTTTCTACTAAATAAGCCTTAAAACTAGACAAAATATACCTTATTTTATGTATAATAAATGTGACATTGTATTATAAGTAAAAAAAAAATATCACAAATCACCAGTGTGGATTTTCAAGACAAACATTTGTCGAAATCTTGGGAGATCATTGAGGCCAAGCTCTCACTTTCAATGCAATAAAGAATAAACATTTATAGTACATCGATACTTCAGCTTTCAAACTTAATTGGTTACCAGAAAGTCTGTGTTTGGCAAAAAAAAGTTCATCTTCCAAACATTTATTTTCCCATTGGAAACCATTAAAAGGAGAATAATCCGTTCCCAGGTCACCATAAAACATCATTTTCTACAAAATAAGCTTTAAAAGTACACAAAATATAGCTTATTTTATGTATAATAAATGAGCTATTGTATTGTAATTGTTCAATAAACATCTTTTTCCCTGATGTCCTTTGACAAACAGACGCTCATACAAAGCATCCCGGTGACAAATGAGGGCGCCCTTCAACGACCCCGCCGGTGGCCCGGTCGGGTGGCTTGCCCTCCCTCTCCTACCGCGTGGTGCAAATTTGCGGAATAATCATTATGCCGGAGAGCCGGCGGGAATTAATAAAGCTGCAAATTGACTGTCTCCATTCAGGTCGTAGCGCGCTTGCCTGTGTCACTGTGGAACTTTGTAATGGCTTTGTTTACACCAAGATGTTCTCCTTTGGAATTGAGGCTATTTATCTAGCTAGCTATCTATTTGCTATCTAAGAGCTATCTATCTATCTCTCTCACTGGTTATGTAGCTACCTATCTATTTGCTATATATTACAATAATAATAAAAAAGATAATAATAATAATAATTCATTTCATTTCTAAGCACCATTCAAAACTCTCAAGGTTACTGCCTGGACTTTGTCCACAACCAATCTGACGGGAGCTTTTTACTCTTTACTTGGGCACGTTTTGACACCTTTAAGGACTATTTAAAATGTAAATGTATTATTACAGTAAAGTCTCGTTATTATTATTTATAGCATCGATATATCCGTTGAAGTGCGTGCAAAAATAGGATATAACTATCGATATATCCATATCCAAAATCCTTTACTGATTATTAAAGTTGTTATCCTCCCAGCTACACTCTCACCTCCTTCAATATTTGATCTTGACTCCTGGTTTTAGCTCCTTCAACTTATGATCTTGACTCCTGGTTTTAGCTCCTTCAACTTATGATCTTGACTCTAGGTCTTAGCTCCTTCAACTTTTGATCTTGACTCCTGGTCTTAGCTCCTTCAAGTTTTAATCCTGACTTATGCTGATGGTACACCACACAAAGCTAGCTCTATTTTGAGCTATCCCCATCAAAGTCTTGGTTGTTACTTAGTCTTGACCCCTTAAAGGTACATTCACCATGGATGACCGTCTTTTACTGAACAACAACCTGATGCTTTCTGATATCGCAGAAGTCGACGGTTAACTGTTGCATCCCTTTGCGTTTCTAGGTTTGATGGGCCATCACGGCGACCCGCATCCATGCGAGACCAAGTACTGCGGTCCGGGCCGCCGCTGTACCGTCAGTTCGCAGACGGGCCAAGGGGAATGTACCTGCTTGGATGGCTGCAAACCTCACAACAAACCCGTGTGCGGCTCCGATGGGAAACTTTACGCCAACCATTGCCAACTGCACCGTGCTTCCTGTTCGGAACATCGCAAGATTACCATCGTTCACGGCGAAGAGTGTCTCTATAAAGGTAGGAGCTCATGTGACCTTTTAGTGAAGCATGCTGGGATTTTGTGGATACTGTCTTTTGCGGAGTCTGATGAGGATCCAATGTCGCGTTTCCTTTTCCACTGGATTATAGAGACATTTTCACTCCTGCTTGTGAAATATACCAATGAGGTGCTTGAGAATTGTCCAGACAGTTACATACCGAAAAGTCCTTGCTAAGCTCGACAACCAATGAGTTTGAACCTCCAGCTATGAACTCGTTGAACAGAACATGAGTTTTTTTTTTTTTTTTTGGGGGGGGGGGAATCTGACCCCCAATTTTGAGAGCACACCTGAGGTCATGCAATTAAAAATGTGACTCAATTTTGAGGTGACATTTTCAAAGTCAAATGCAATGAAATTGTATGTTTTCAACTAACGTGCCATCACCACATGTTAGTCTGAATCTGTTTTGCTGGGTTTTAGTGTCTATTGTTCAAAGGTAATACTTTAAAGGACAACCGACACCATTTTTTTTTTTGTTTCCTAACTGACATCGGAAAAACGTTTTATAGCATCTAAAATACCCAAAACATGAAGGTGTTTGTCCCAAAACTCCTTCAAAATGACCTTGGAGATGGGGAGTTTCAGAAGGTCCCGCCCCCTTATTCGTGATGTCACGCCAGGACGTCTTGCCTTGCTCCAGAATCAAAACAATGGCTTCAGATTGGGAGAAGATGCTTTCTTGTGACTCATCCAGCTATGAATATGATTCAAATAGTTCTGAAGTGGAAAGCATAAATGTTAACACGGATCAACACAAAGTTTTCAGACCGAAACAAAGTACCCAAAATGCATTGTGTGTCGCTTTCTCGGTCAGGGGCGTTTACCAAGTACTAAATTCCGCCCAAGGCCAAATCTCCTACATGAAGATGAACATTTTACAGGCTGTGTCTGTTCACCTCAGATTGACCCCAGATTTTCTGTGCTTCCATTGTGGCCCTTGTGTTCGCCCAACTACATTCGTACAACAGCATGGTACTTCTATATGACAACTTTGCTTTGCTTTGGACACAACAAATGATCGACAGCCACATATCAGTTGTTAGCTTCGCCCGTCGTCTGTTTAGCAGCATCCCAATCATCATTACTGCCTCCGCCCTCTCTCATCTTTGGTCCAATCCTGGCATGCAGATAGCGAAAAGTGCCGACTGTGAGCCTTTTCTGACTTATGGACTGAATAAAACGTCAATGCTCCAGTAAAGTTGATGATGTGATTTCACACGCCGGTCAAAGATCATTTTTATGCTGAAACAACACATTGCGGGATGACGTCTCACTGCGGTGAAAGTAGGAAAAAAGATGAGACCTTGCACTTGTAACGTTAGATGGTAAGTCTTTCGATATGAGCCGCCGTTTAATGGAACAAAACGGATGTCAAAATCAATCCAGAAAATGAAGCGATGCTCACAGAGATGAAAACATTCTAAAGGCTAATGTTTCCCATATCTTAGTAGCGGAGATAGCATCTAGCTCACTTTAAAAGAATAATGGTCGTACGTGTGTGTGTAGGATCGTTAAAACCACATGAATTGTGTTATCCCTCTGTCTCTAATAATAATAATAATAATAATAATAATAATAATAATAATAATAATACATTTCATTTCTAAGCACCTTTCAAAAGTTATTTTCGGTGGGTGAGCAGCATTCACTCAACCCGGGAGTAACTCAAATAGATAGCAAGCTAGCTAGCGAATAGATAGCTAATAGCTAGCGAATCGATAGCTAATAGCTAGTGAATAGATATCTAATAGCTCACCAATAGGTAGCTAATGAAACGCAGCTAGCAGGGGACAGTGTGAGTGAGGGTATTATCGCCGAGAAAGCACGGCAACTTTACTCGGATATCATCGAGAGGCAACGACATCAACGGCCGTCACAAAGGTAAATAAAACGACTTGATGATACAGTACAGTTTATTTCTTTTATTACAACAAAATAGCACATTTATTATACATAAAATAAGGTATCGTTTTGTGTAGTTTTAAGGCTTATTTAGTAGAAAATGATGTTTTATGGGGACTTGGGAACGGATTATTCTCATTTTAATAATTTCCTATGGGAAATTAATGTTTGGGATACACACTTTTCAGCTTACACACACTTTCTGGGAATCGATTAAGTTCATAAGCCAAGGTATCATTGTCAAATGTGTGCTGGATATGTCCTCCATTTTGCCTCAATCTAAGTATAAGTGAAGTATCTGTGATATGTATTTTCATCTGGGAAATATGGCTCATTGCATTCATTTCATGGGGTGTTTGTTCCAAGGCCAAGTCCCGAGGGACTTCGCATGCTGGCTTTTTCCAGGAGTGCCGCTCGTAAATAAATGACTCTTGCCGTCCTGTCGCTTGCCAAGTGGGAGGGCGACGTGGCCGAGCTGCCTGCCTGCCTGCCAATACGGCAGATGACTCCATACATCAGGCAACATTTCCATTTCTGACCGCTCATCCGAAAAGACCAATCAATGGGCTTTTCTGGAGGACAATCTTTTACCGTCCTGTTGACCTGGATACAGAGTCCAACCAGTGATACCTTTGCTTACAAACTTCATTGGTTCCCAGACGGAGTGTGGAAGGCGAAACGTGTGTATCCCAAAAATTAATTTCCCATAGGAAACCATTAAAATGAGAATAATCCGTTTCCAGGTTCCCATAAAACATCATTTTCTACCAAATAAGCCTTAAAAGTACACAAAACATACCAGATTTTATGTATAATAAATGTGCTATGGTATTATAATTAAAGAAATAAACGGTCCTGTTAATAAAGTGGTTTTATTGACCTTTGTGAAGGTCGTTGATGGCTTGATGGAATGGAGTGGCCGCTTTCATCAGCATTAAACACTTGATGAGGAACGTAGCCTTCTTCTTTCACCATCTTGAGGAATGATCCCTTGGAGGTGCTTTCTCTGCTATCATTTTACCTAGTTCCTCATCAATTGTGTTCTGTTTAGCTGGGTTGATAGCTTTTTGCATCAAGTGTACAGATGGCTTCTGCGGGTTATTTGTGGAGCCTGATTGATGGGAAATTTTGAAAAAATCTACTTCCGGGTCGAGTGTACGCTGGCGCGCTTTTGCTGCCGCTGCTTGCCCGCGAGTGTTTTAGCCTCTTTTTAGCAATCAGCTATTTTATTATTGAACATTTTAGTTCTGGTTTTATTGTTCTGTGCTTTGTTTTTATTGTAAAGTGTCCTTGGGTGTTCTGAAAGGCGCTTGTAATTAAATGTATTATTATTATTATTATTATTATTATTATTATTATTTTCACCTTGCAGTCTACACTCTACCAAAGTGGAAACGACTGGGGGCGGATAATAGAGGATAAAAATGAGTTGCCTGCCATTTTCCCGTTAGAACGGGCTAGTTCGCGAACGACACATCACTCATTGTGGCGCTCCGTGTGTATCCCGAAAAATTGTTTGAATGCCAAGGTAACGTGTTCATAAATTTAACGTTCATATACCGAAAAGTTCGTAAGCCAAGGGGGTTCGTAAACCGAGGTCTCACTGTATCCATCAAGCTATCCGTCTTTCTGTGAGATTCGCCTTCCTTGCCGCACAGAATTAGACCGGTGACTTGAGCTAGGTCGTGGTATCTGTTCGACTTTTCGTCTTTCCTTTTGGATGGCACTCTCGGGCGCACTGACGTGATGGATCCAATTAAGATTGCGCAGTCACACAAGCATTGAAAAGTTGTACCCCTGTGTAGTCGTTACCGTTAATGAAAAGGACTGAAATACAAATTTGAACTGAAACCGCATCTTACGTAAATCATCGTCGCTACAATTAGAGTGAAAAATGTTCTTTGGTGCAGTCGCTGGAAATTAAAAATATATCGCAGCAACCTGGGTGGATTTAAAATGTACTAAAAGAAGCTATTTTCATAAAAAAAGCACAATACTTCCCTTAACCACCATGGTGGGGTGAGGTTCAATTTGGATCGTTTGTACAATAGACTGCTTAGGCAACATAGGCTTACTTATGCTGATGAGGTGATACCAGGGCAAATTGGGCAATCAGGCCAGTCGTCAGTCAGACCAATAGAAGCGATCAGTGGAGCCGCAGGGATTAGTCCTAGCTAGCTATCTGTCTAGCTACCTATCTAGCTAGCTATCCAGGTAGCTATCTATCTAGCTAGCTGACTAACTTGATATATCTAGCTAGCTATCGAGCTAGATAGCTATCAGCTACCTCAACGTCCAAACTTCCATCAAGTTCCGCCTATTGTGCCTTTATCGATGTTATTATGCTGAGTGGACTTTGAATGTGGTCTCCGTGGCGATTTATGCCTGGGAACTTTTAATGCGCTCTAATGATAATTTAATGAAAGGTCACATTTGAGTGCCCGAGTGTGGTTTAATCACACGGGAAAGAAAGTCCCGATGGGGAAGGTTGCGATGGGGACGGACGGCGCTGTCGAGCGGACTATTCATAGCTTTGATATGAGCAAAAAGGGCCCACGCTACGCTAACCAAACCGGCGCTCTCTTTCTTTTCCTCCTCCTCAAGTGTGCGGCAGCAAAGAGGCGAGTGACGACACGCTAAAGCGTTTTTTAAAACCTCATACATCTAAACAAACAGCCACAAGACGTCGTCTGAAAGATTAAACACACAGCGGCGCGTCACGCGAACTGCCCCTCGCGCCGACGCTGTGAATAAATAAAACAAATATTGAAGTCACCTTAGCTTACGAACGCTTTAGCTAACAAACTTTTCGCCTTACGAACATTACAGCGCCCCCCCCCCCCCCCCCCCCCCCCCCGATACTCCCACGGCATGCTGGGATTGATGATGTCATCAGACTTGTAATTATGATGTCACTCTGTCTACGTCCACCGGCCAGTCAACATAAAGCTTTTTTTGACATGTATTTTTTATTAGCGATGAAGAAATTAGCCACATGTAGCATTTTAACGTAGTTAACATGTTTTGCTGAGAATACTGATGGAGATTCGGGGCCCCATTTACTTGGCTATCTGTTAGCTATCTATCCAGCTAGCTATCTGTGAGGTAGCCGGCTAGTTGGCTAGCTCTCCAGCTGGCTAGTTATCTATTAGCTGGTTAGCTGGCTATCTATTAGCTATCTATTGGCTAGCTTGCTGGCTGGCTATCTATTAGCTATATATTGGCTAGCTTGCTGGCTGGCTATCTATTAGCTATCTAATAGCTAGTTAGCTAGCTTTTTATTTATTTATTTGAGTTATTCCGGGGTGAGTGAACGCTGGCGTGTATGGCAGCCTTTGCTCACCCACAGAAAAACTGATCCAGTGACTGTAAAGTGACCTTGAGATTTTTCTTCTTCTTATTATTATTATTTAAAAAAGCAACTGCTTCATAGACATTGATTTTAATGCTCCAGGGCCTGCAGAACTGATTGTGAAGGCGCCCAGTTTGTTTTGACTATTTGAGATGCTATAACACGTTTTTCTGATGTCAGTTCGAATGGTGTCGGTTGTCCTTTAAGGTGTGTCTGAATGCTGCGTGTCTGCATCATCTGGAGCACATGCAATACATCCAAAAACAACATTGATGAAGTCCAGTAATTAGGATGTTCCCATAAACATGGCGCTTCAAACTCCCCCGGGTAGCACCAACAAGAACGTAAACAACAAGAAGCCTCAGGAGAGCCTCTGCCGTAACAAGGCGTCTGGTTGTCCTCGTGGACATGGGATGTGTGTGTGTTTTTGTGTGTGTGTGTGTGTGTGTGCGCTGTGTGTGTGCTGTGCGTGTGTGTTCTTGCTCTCCTTTAATGACTTGTTGGCATTTGATAGTTAATTATGAGGTCATCCGGTTAGGTGTTGTCTCCCATGTGAGAATGATTGCACTGGTAGGTTTGAGGATTTGGTTCCCAGACAGAGTGTGTAAGGCGAAACGTGTGTATCCCAAAAATTAATTTCCCATAGGAAACCATTAAAATGAGAATAATCCGTTCCTGGGTCCCCATAAAACATGATTAGCTACGAAATAAGCCCTAAAGCTGCACAAAATAGACCTTATTTCATGTATAATAAATGTGCGTTCTTGACTACTACTGCGCGCTTGACCAATCACGTGGCTTTAACCCGAAGACTGGGGGCGGGGAATAGAGGACAAAACAGTCGGCTGCCATTTTCAACACTTCACTCATCGTGGCGCTCCGTGTGTAACCCGAAAAATCGTTTGTATGCCAAGGTAAAATTTTCATAAATTTAACGTTCGGAAACTGAAAAGTTCGCAAGCCAAGGGGTTTGTAAACCGAGGTATCACTGTAATGAAAAACTATAGCCTCCATCACTCTTTCCTCATTGTGCATTCAGATATACATACCATTTTTATGTTCACAATGTTAGCAGTCGGTCCGACTTTGCTCTTCTTTTTGCTCGGCGGAGCAAAAAGAAGAGCTCTGCTATCCTACATCGATTTCACCGACCTTGGACGAGCGCTCGCTAGCAAAAGAAAACACACGTCACATTGTAAATCATTTACGCTTTACATCTGCGTCCCGCAAGCATGTCATCTTATTCGCTTGCAGGTTAGCCGAAGGCTTTGCCTACGTGATCAATAGGCTTATTTATAGCACGGCGGTCTTGAGACCTCGCCGTATCGATTTGCATGTTCATTACGGGATGTCAAATGGACCTTTTATTCGTGACGCTGAGACCAAACAATCATATGACAAATTGGCCGATTAAGCGTCTTTGGATGTTTGTTCTCTCCCCAAAGCGCCGCGTGAGACGCTGGTGACGTCGAGGCGCTCGATTCATCGACGTTCATTAGAGTGAAACTCCGTGGAGCGGGAACAAGGATGTAAGATCTTCGCTGACTCTTAACGTTTGAGTGACATTTTTGAACACTATGAACTCATTCAAAGGCACGGGTGTCAAAGTCAAGGCCCGGGGGCCAAATCTGGCCCGTCACATCATTTTATTCGGCCCACCGAAGCAAATCTAACTAGCTAGCTAAAGTCTCACCAAAAATTTCAAATTGTGGTATGAAAACGACAATAAGTATTTTTTTTTTACTTTCAAATTTCATTTCAAAGGAGTCATTTATCAATTTGTTGTGCACTCAATATGTAATATGTCGAGTGGATGAAACATTCTAATGGCTTCCCCAAATTCAAAATGGCCCCTGAGAGGAAACTGTAACTACAATGTGGACCGCGGCATAAATGACTTTGACACCGCTGATTTAAAGGACAACCGATATCACTTTTTTGTTTCCTATCTGACATCAGAAAAACGTTTGATAGCATCTAAAATAGCCAAAACACGCAGTATGATATTTTTAGTCAAATGCAAAACACCAATAACAATGACTTCAAGTGTACTGAAACTGCAAAAAATTGAAAGCGGAAGTGGCCAGCTTCAGAAGGTCCCGCCCCCTTGTTCGTGGGGTCACGCCAGGACGTCTTGCCTTGCTCCAGAATCAAAACAATGGCTTCAGAGAGTTCAGATTGAGAGAAGATGCTTTCTTATTACTCATCCAGTTATGAATATGATTCAAATAGTTCTGAAGAGGAAAGCATAAATGTTTGCAATCAGTTAAAGAAGTCCTTCCGTATCAATTTGAGCCGTCTGGACTCCAATGTAGCGCCTAGAAAATGCACAAGATGGCGCCCAAGCTCCGTTGGAAATGGGCTGATTTGTCTGCTGGGAATTTGTGTCAATTTACACCTTCTTTATCCGTGTTGCCGCAATTGACTGTGCCACACGATTCATCATCGTGTTATCTATGTTGTTTTCCTTCTAATTTCGCCATCAACACGGGAAAAGTTTGTGAGCTACCGCGTTCGTAAGCTGAGCTGTCACTGTACTGTATGTACATTTGCCTTTCATCTTGAAGAGTTGTTGGGTTTTAAGGTTAAATTAATTTTGAATATTTTTGTGTAGTAGATTCTTTGCCATATGGTTTTTTTTTCTGTAAATTCGAGTCAAGGGCTCATATCAATTTAACTGTCTCCGATGGTACAGTGGCTTACAATAATAGCGAAACTTGTTTTGGATAAACACTTGAAATATTTCAGGTGGTACTTGATGTAAAGAGTTTAAGAAGTACTGCGTTTCGACCTTCAAATTGATACATTTCAATATGGTGTCTGTGTAAGCTCTGTCGTAGAGGAGTTGTCCATCGATGAAAAGGTTTCTTCAGCCGTCATCTGTCCTTCTTTCAAGGTGTCGGACGTTTCGCTTCTTATCCAAAAGGCTTCGTCAGCAAACTACATTTTTTGCTGGTAGTTTTGGCCCTATTTATATCCCACCTGTCCAGATGTGGCGTTGCCAGACTCTGCTATATACATTCGGAAACGGCAGTAAATGAGTTAAGGAGATAGATACTAGTCTTCACTCTATTTAATGACACGTGGTAACCCCATTTATAAAACAACCTTGGCAAAGGTGATGGAACATAAAAGCCATGGCTGCCAAGATGGTGACGGTTCACGTAGGTGTCAAATCGATAGATTTCGGATTCAATCAATGACGGTTGGTGAGAAGACCACATGTGGCGCAGGCGATCTATGGGATTATATCACTTTACACTTGGATGGATGCTGAAGACGCTGCCTTGAGAGGGTGTCAATGTGTATGCTTGTGTGTAAGTGTGTGTGTGTGCGTGTGTGTGTGTGTGTGTGTGTGTGTGTGTGTGTGTGTGTGTGTGTGTGTGTGAGTGTGTGTGCGTGCGTGCGTGTGTGTGTGTGTGTGTGTGTGTGTGTGTGTGTGTGTGTGTGTGTATATGTGTGTTCTCATTTCTCACTGGTTGTGGGGACACAAATCTGTTTACACAGTCATGGCTCTATTATTATTATTATTATTATTATTATTATTGTTATTGTTATTATTTATTTTTGCAAAACTTGAACAAACTGGCAAAGGTTCTGTCTGTGTGTGTGTGTGTGTGTGTGTGTGTGTGTGTGTGTGTGTGTGCGCGTGCGTATGTGTGTGTGTGTGTGTGCATGCGTTTGTGTGTATGTGTATGTGTGTTCTCATTTCCTACTGGTTGTGGGGACACAAATCTGTTTACACAGTTATGGCTGTATTATTCTTATTATTATTCTTATTATTTATTTTTGCAAAACTTGAAGAACAAACTGGCAAAGGTTGTGTGTGTGTGTGTGTGTGTGTGTGTGTGTGTGTGTGTGTGTGTTCATCAGCTACTATCATAGTATTTTTCCAAATATGAGAACCAAGTCAGCTAATCCAGCGGCGCTTTTGAAGTGAAGTGCAAACATGCGGCATAACGTACGGGTTTACAGCCTCGCTCGGTTGTCACGTCTTGCGCTTGCTTGCCCTTCAAAATGGCCTTCAATGACCTGCACTTGGGCGTTTGTCACCGTGCTGATGGATGGCGGCGGCCTCGGCAGCGGTGGCCATACCTCCCGACTCACATTTCTCTCTCAGTTGCTGAGTCGCAGCTTTTTTCACAGAGAAATAAAAGAGCAAGGTTGGATTTTAAAGGACAACCGACGTCTCCGGACAAGTCGTGTCCATAATTTGTCAAATGGCTTCAAATGACTTCTACTGAGCGTACAAGACAAAGATTCCAGCATATACAGCTCTATTTTACCTTTTAAGACTGGCGCTGAATATTCAGGAAGTCTTGTTTTTGACTTGGTGACAAGTCCATACATGATGTCACTAAAGGAACGCCCCTGACCGAGAAAAGGACACATTTTAGCGGTCCTTCCATCACGTCAATGCATTTTGCTGTATTTTGGTCTGAAAACTTCATGTTGCACCAAAAAAGAGGCAGAAGATGGCGAAAGAGCTCCGTGTAAGGAATTAATCAGCCTGCGTCTTCAGGACGATTTGAATCATATTCATAACTGGGTGAGTAACAAGAAAGCATCTTCTCCAAATCTGAAGCCATTGTTTTGATTGTCCAGCAAGGCAAGACGTCTTGGCGTGACGTCACGAACAAGGGGGCGGGACCTTCTGAAACTGGCCACTTCCGGGTTCATTTTTTTGCAGATTTTGAACACTTGAAGTCATTTTTCTTGGTGTTTTGCATTTGACTAAAAATATCAGCCTGCGTGTTTTGGCTATTTTAGATGCTATCAAACGTTTTTCTGATGTCAGTCAGAAAACAAAAAAAGTGGTGTCGCTTGTCCTTTAATGGTACTTTTGCTTACAACCTTTTAAAGCAAGCGTTGTTGCTTATTGCGGAGGATGTCTCGCCTTATCGTTGTCAGATGGAATATTCAAAGTGTGGACATATTTGTGAACATTTATTTTTTCTTGAAAAAAAATTGGTCTGACATAAAAATGGTACTGTTACAGCAAACAGTTCCATTGTGTGAACGTGTGAAAAGCTCTTTGCTATCAAAGCGCAAAGCTGTGAACACCTCAAAGAGGCCACTTCCTGTCTGACGTGGCACATGGAAATCAGCACTGCAATTCTTTTTCTATCTATCTATCTATCTATCTATCTATCTATCTATCTATCTATCTATCTATCTATCTATCTATCTATCTATCTATCTATCTATCTATCTATCTATCTATCTATCTATCTATCTATCTATCTATCTATCTATCTATCTATCCAGCTAGCTAGCTATGTTTCTATCTAGCTAGCTCTCTTTCTATCTAGCTAGCTAGCTATCTTTCTAGATAGCTAGCTAACTAGCTATCTTTCTAGCTAGCTAGCTATCTTTCTCTCTAGCTAGCTAGCTAGCTATCTTTCTCTCTAGCTAGCTATCTTTCTCTCTAGCTAGCTATCTTTCTGTCTGGCTAGCTAGCTATCTTTCTGTCTATCATCGATATATCTAGCTAGCTGCCTATGTATTTAGCCCGCTGGCTATCTATTTAGCTAGCTGGTTAGCTCTCTCTCTATTTAACTATCTATCTATCTGTCTATCTGTCCATCTATCCATGGATATAATGTCTATATTTAATTAGCTGATCAGTCAATGCATTTCCACGGTCGACTTTTCAGAATACTGCGTGCTAGCAAACAAACACATCAACATCTCATCACAACACATGAATTTCTCCACTCACAATCGGAGAGAGAAAAGCCGTGTATGGAGTTTACAGTAGCTCAGAGCATGCACGTGTGTGTCCGTGTTCGCGGCGTAGCGTAGCGTAGCGTGACGGCCGTGACCTTCACGTCCCCGAGGGTCCGCCGACAGCCATTTATCTTTTATTCATTGTGCCATTTGCCAAGCGGGCGGCTTGTCAAGAGGATGGAAGGGCGTCGTGGAAACAAATCTTTAGGCTTTTAAAAGGAGTTAAAAAGTGCCGGGCGACGTCTCGAAAATATGTGACAGAGTTCTTTATTACAGTTTAAACTATCCTAACTTTCTTAATTTAGATTGGCAGATCTTAAGGAGTAAGGTACCATTGGAAAGCTTTTGAATTTATAAACAAGAACCGAAAACACAAGAAAAGATTGAAAATATAAATGAGCAAATATCAACAATCGAATGCAGGCAGATTTTCCTCAGGAATCCAAAATGGCTGTCACTGAATACTAGGAAAGAAAATTGCTAGCTCTAGAAATATAGATGCTAATGCTCCTTCTTTCTTCAAACTTGGCAGTTATGGAGAAAAATATATGTTGTACCACTTCTATGAGTTATGAAAATACAACTTACTCACCTTTATAAACTGTAGTGTTAGCAAAAAGAGTGTAAACTTCAATCAAATTTTCCCCCGTTTCTCGTTGTCGTATTGGGAAATTTCAAGAACCAGCATGGAGGCAAACGTGGAATTCGTCGTAGTAAGCTGCATAGCTTGGAAAATCCCATGAAAAACCATGACGTACTTCACAAAAATGCAATGAAACAATCGCGGTGTAATATAGCTGAAAAAAAAGTCGGCTCACATTTCCGGCTCCTTCTTGGGAGCCGGCTCTCTTCGTTCAATTCAGAGATCCAGCTCTAAGAACCGGCTCGTTCGCGAATGACACATCACTAGTATTGTTTTTTTAACTTATTCATATTAAACGCTTAAATTGTATTAAATGTCATCTTTTTTTTTTTTGCTCCTTTCAGGTGACAGCTGCAGACTGAGCGACTACCGACGGCTCAAGGCAAAGATGTTGGACGTGTACGACAAAAGACACATGGTAACAAAGATGGCACGTGGGAACCACCAGGACAACATGGCCGCCAGGAAGCAGCTGGTCGACGCCATCTTCCGAAGTTTCGATGCGAACAACAATGGGAAAATCTCAACAGGGGAACTTTCGCAGGTAAATGGAAAGCGCATCAGCCATTTTATGTTGAAATGACTCCTTTTTTTCAACATTAATTCATTCGCTGCCAGACAATGTGCTAAAAATGTGTCCGCTCCAGTGCCAGGGTTTTTGTCATTGCCACTCGAAATCCAGGACCAACAGAATATTGACTTTTAGGACGAGATAAACATTCAATGCAGCGTTAGAAACCTGAGACTCTCTTCTTTCATCAGGAAAGAAGAGAGTTAATTCCTAAGTTATATGGGTCTGGAGTTATCTGAGTTTGAAATGGGGGTGGTTGTCCAAAATACAATGAAATACATACATATTGATTTATATAGCGCTTTGACAACAGCTAAACCCGAACAAATTCAGGAATATTTTTCATTTTCACTCAAATTCCACCAGCTCGACTTACGAGCACGACCTCCATTTTAAAATGTTCATTCTATGTCGAGCATTGCAACGTGCTAGCAGGCCGGCAACGTGTTTGACAATTTTGGCCAGGCAGCCAGCAACTCACTCTCACACAGCAATCGACCGCGTGATGGCACCACAGGGGGTGAAGTTTGCCAGTCATTTAGCCTCCGAGTCTCTATTCAACATTTTTGAATGGATTTCGAATTACAACCATTTTGACTTACGACCGTTTGGTCGGAACGGAACTCTGTCGTAAGTCGGATGTTACCTGTATTGACCTTGAGAGTTTTGAAAGGCGCTTATAAATGAAATTTATTATTATTATTATTATTATTATTATTATTATTATTATTATTATTATTATTATTGAGACTATTTCAGACTACATAAACATTCAATGCAGCGTAAGAAACCTTAAACGTTCTTTCATCAGAAACAAAAATGTTAATTCCTAAATTATATTGCTCTGGAGTTATTTGAGCTTGAAATGGGGGCGGTTGTACAAAAGGCTTTCGCCTCACTGCTTATTTGCCAATGTGCACAATCAAAAGCTATCTAGCTGGCTATCTATTAGCTATTTAGCTATCTTATAGTTATCAGTAGCTATCTATTAACTAGCTTGCTAGCTTTCTATCTGAGTTACTTCCGAGATTAGTTAACGCTGACGCGTGTGGCTGCCGCTGCTCACCCACAAAATAATGCTTATAAATGAAATGTATTATTATTATTATTATTATTATTATTATTATTATTATTATTATTATTATTATGCTGCCCCCTCGTGGAAAAGAAAAAAAAAACATTGCCAGAGGCCATTTCCAGCACTTTATCGGCTCCCAAGCACGAAAAAAAATAAAACAAATTTGGCAATGGCGCTTTTCTTCATCTTTCCAATTCCCGAATAAAATTTGTGAATGGCAGCGAATGAGTTAAATGGCATTTGATCTTTAATTAAAAGTAAGGTTACTTTGCTTGTCTTTGTATTATACATCAAAATGTCTCTTTGTCATATTCCTCTTTCATGTATTCCGTCTGAAGTTCAGAGCGTGTTATGAGACGTCTGACATGTCATTTGAATCCATATTTTGACGTTTTTTTTTTTTTTTTTTTTACATGGCCTCGTGACGGCGTACAAGGATGAACGCTCGTTAAGGCAAACGTAACGTCAAATGATGATGTTGTAGCTCGCCTCAGATGACTTTGAAGAGGCCCTTCGCCAGCCTGCCTTCTGCATCGTTTCAATTTCATTTAGCCTCCAGAATGACATTAAATACGACAAGGGTGTTCGTAGACATCACATATTAACAGCATGGAACACCTGTTAAAGGACAACCGACGTCTCCGGACAAGTGTGTGTCCATAATTTGTAAAATGGCTTCAAATGACTTCTTACCTTTTAAGACTCGCGCTGAATATTCCGGAAGTCTTGTTTTTGAGTTGGTGACGAGTCCGTACGTGACGTCACTGAAGAAACGCCCCTCACCGAGAAAGGACATCCTTGCATCACCTCAATGCATATTGCGGTACTTTGTTTGGTCTGACAACTTTGTGTTGATCCGTGTTGATGGCAAAATTAGAAGGCTACTATTTGATACTAGTTGTCACAAATTCCCAGGAGACAATTTCCACGGAGCTTTGTCGCCATCTTCTGCCTTTTTTGGGTACTACTAAAGAGTTTGTCACTACATTTCTCTCCAGATGCATCCAAATGACCGGAATACATTCTTTAATAGATTGCAAACACGTATGCTTTCCTCTTCAGAACTATTTGAATCATATTCATAACTGGATGAGGAACAAGAAAGGCTTGATGGAAAGGAGTGGCCGCTTTCCTCAGCATGAAACACTTGATGAGGAACGTAACCTTCTTCTTTCACCATCTTGAGGAATGATCCCTTGGACAAGCTTTCTCTGGGATAATTTTATCTAGTTCCTCATCAATGTGGGTTGATAGCTTTTTGCATCAGGTGTACAGATGTCCTGTGCGGGTTATTTGTGGATCCTGATTGATGGGATATTTTAACCTTGCAGTCTACACTCAATGAAGTTGAAACGAGTCCAAATGTCACTGTTTTCTATCCATTTTGCAGTTCCCCATACAACATAATTTTCTACCAAATAAGCCTTAAAACTACACAAAATAGACCTTATTTTTTGTATTATAAATGTGCTATTGTATTGTAATTGAAGAAATAAACTACCGTATAATCAAGTGGTTTTATTGACCTTTGTGATGGTCGTCGATGTCGTTGCCTCTTGATGATATCTGAGTGAAGTTGCCGTGCTTTCTCGGCGATAATAATAATAATACATTTCATTTTACTTTCCAAACTCTCAAGGTCACTTTACAGTCACAGGATATGTTTTTTAATGTGGGTGAGCAGCGGCAGCCACACGCGCCAGCATTCACTCAACCCGGAAGTAACTCAAATAGGTAGAAAGCTAGATAGATAGCCAGTGAACCAGACAGCTGATAGATAGATAGATAGCTACATAGCCAGACAGATAGACAGTTGACAGATAGCTAACAGATAATAAATAGCAAATGGATAGCAAATAGCTAGCTAGCTAGCTAGTCATTCAGCTTTGAACTGCCGCTTCACTCCTTATATTAATACCTCTTTTATATCCAGAAAATGCCCAAATTCAGAATTGCGTGCATCCACTTATAATACCCTCACTCACACTGTCCCCTGCTAGCTGCTTTTGTTAATCCAAATCAACAGATGTTTTTCAACCTCTTTTATTGCCTGAGACCGTTGCTTAGACAACACAGAAACACCCTTAGCCACACGTAGCAATGGTCGACTTCAAACTTCAAAGTCACACAAACGTAACATCTCGTTTGTGTTTTTCGATTATTTCCTTCTGCTCTACCGTAATTTGCTTTAATGTCTTTTTAGGCTAAACACTAGCCTGCGGTGGGGTCTTTTTCGGTCCCATAATAGCAAAAGTACTCCACACGATAACAAACCACGTCTGCACTCAAACAGAGGGTGTGTGGAAAAGTAGTCCGCCAGCCACCGTGGCGCTGTGTGGTATGGTTCGTCCTCCGAAAACTAGTTCAAATACCAAGATTATATTCTCGCGAATTTAATGTGCGTAAAGCGAAAAGTTTGTGCGCTAAAGCGTTCGTAAACCGATGTATCACCGTATATGTAATTCTCTCTCTGTCTTTGTCAAGGTCATCAAGCACCGGGGTCTGCCCAAGGACATTGGCGAATGTACATTATGGGACCTACTCAAGTACAACGATGTCGATGATGACCAGCGCCTGACCAGGGAGGAATTGTACACTGCTTTCGGTATGCTGGCCATGTTATTTTCATTAACATTTGGAATAAGACCCGCAACGTTTCAATAACATCTTTGTCTGATTGCGGTTGTATCATCAGTATTTGTAGCAACGGCGCAACTTAACTTGAGAGTATATGCAAATTGAAGTGATACTTTAGTAAAACATAGTCTTCTTGATTTGAATAGCACGTCCCTGCATGTCCCAAGCGCCGACATCCATAAACCAACAGACCACACACATTTTAATGGGTTGTCTTTCCTTGAACTGATAGATTTGTAACCTGGCTAATGAGCTCTTCCTGTGAAGGGGTTTACCATGTCCTAAATTCTACCAGATCTCCTACATGAGGATGACACTTTAACAGGCTGTGTCTGTTCACCTCAGATTGACACCAGATTTTTCTGTGTTTCCATTGTGGGCCTTGTGTTCGGCCAACAACTTTTCAATATGATAAATTCTATTCTGTCTATTCCATACCAGTCAAGCGGCCGTATTTTGCCGCAGTCTGTACGATTTTTGTACATGATAATAATACATGTCATTTCTAAGCGCCTTTCAAAACTCTCAAGATCACTTTACAGTCACAGGATAGGTTTTTCTGTGGGTGAGCAGCGGCAGCAAATAGATGGAAAGCTGACTAGGAGGTAGCTAATAGCCAGCTAGATAGCAAAAACATAGCAAATAGATCGACAGCTAGGTAGCTAACTAAATAGCCAGATAGCGAGCTAGATAGCAAATAGATAGACAGCAAGGTAGCTAGCTAGATAGCCAGATAGCGAGCTCAATAGTAAATAGATAGCAAATAGATAGCTAGATAGATAGGTAGCTAGCTATATAGCCAGATAGCACGCTAGATGGCCAGATAGCAAAAGGATAGCAAATAGATAGATAGTTAGGTAGATAGCCAGATAGCGAGCTAAATAGTAAATAGATAGCTAGGTAGCTAGCTAGATAGGCAGATAGCGAGCTAGATAGCCAGATAGCAAGCTAGATTGCAAATAGATAGCAAATAGATAGACAGCTATGTCGCTAGCTAGATCGCCAGATAGTGAGCTAGATAGTAAATAGATAGCAAATAAATAGATAGATAGCTAGGTCGCTAGCTAGATAGCTATACTGCAGTTGGTTTCGAGAGTAAGAGACATAACAAGGCAAAATATTGATCACTTTTGGCATCATTAGTGAATGAAAGGGCAAAAACGGGGACAAAAATAGTGTCTTTCTGTGTGTCCGTGGCAACCTCGCTTAGCTTCGACGTTTGTTCGTTCATCATCTCACGACATCAAAGCAGATTGAGTTTATCCCGCGGGAATAGCCAAGAAGTACGAGCGCTTCGTAGTTGCCAACAAAGAAAGCAGGTCGCACAACGAGTCATTAAGGTGCCAACGCAAAAGGCAAAGGCGCCATTTTTTCCCCCCGTTCTCTTTGTTCCTCCTCCGCCTCATTGCTTTGCTAGCATGCTTGCTTTCATGAACTCCCTTTTTTCCCCATCTGACGTTTGGTGGCCTGCCTTGATATCTTCTGACAGGATCTCCTCTGACATTTGGCTGCTGGCGGGACACATTTAGTGGCGGAATACGCCTTCATCTTATCAGGCAACACTACACCTTCTCAGCCAGTGTGTGCGTGTGTGCGAATCATCATCATCATGATAAAAATAAAAATTAAAATAGCATAATAATAAAAATAGCATAATAATAATAATAATGTGTTTAGTTTACCTCAGCACTGCTTTTGAGTTGAAAATAAAGATTGAATTTTGGCTGAATGTTGGACGTCGAAGTTTAGCGATGGTGTTCAAAAACAGTTCCCTTTCATCTCTCTTTCATCTAGAACTGCTTTATGTCATGAAATGTATTATTATTATTATTATTAGATAGCTATTTGCTATCTATTAGCTCTGGCTGGCTAGCTATCTATTTACTGTCTAGCTTGCTGGCTATCTAGCTAGGTATCAGTTGGCTATCAATTGGCTAGCTAGCTAGCTTTCCATCGATTTAAGTTACTTCCGGGTTGAGTGAACGCTGGCGCGTGTGGCTGCCGCTGCTCACCCACAGAAAAATATATCCTGTGACTTTAAAATGACCTTGAGCGTTTTGAAAGGCGCTTATACACGCGCCAGCATTCACTCAACCGAGAAGCAACTCAAATAGATAGAAAGTGAGCTAGCTTGCTAATTGATAGCTAATAAATAGCTAGCTAGATAGCTACCAAGCTGATAGATAGCCAGATAGTCAACCAGCCACATAGCAAATAGATAACGAATAGATAGCTAGCTTGGTAGCTAGCCAAGTTGCCAGCTACGTAGCCAGTTAGATAGCTGGGAGATCTTAGAAAATTATGTTGTATGGGGACCTGGGAACGGATTATTCTCATTTTAATGGTTTCCTATGGGAACACAATGTTTTGGAATGCACACTTTTCGCCAATCTCCTCGCCATTTGACGTTTCGTCACCATCTTTATCGCAACGGAGATGATGAAAGGGAGACTTTAGTAGCAGGTAAAGGTCTGCTTTTGCTTTCAAATGTTCTTTTTGTTGATCAAAGAAGCTCCGAACCAGCAACTCCTCCTCTAAAAAGATAAAAAAAAAAAAGGTGTACGTTTGACGGCAACATGTGAGCAAGTGTTGCTGTCTTGGCTTGCTTGCCGCACTCCACATCAAAGTCCCAAATAGAAGAAAGGAAGACAAAAGGGAGCGCTTGTTTTTCTTCAAACGACTTTCTATCTTTGTCATAGCATCAAAAACACAAAGCCGTCCGTCCGTGCGTCCGTGCGTGCGTGCGTGCGTCCGTCCGTCCTTCTTGTGGGAACCGAGAAGCCATCCAAGATCACACAAACCTTCTCTCGTCTTCTTGACGTCTTTGTTTTGTTTTGTTCTGTCTGTACACTGACATGCGGGAAAATGCTTCTATTTACACTTTATGACACACAAGTGATGACTGAAAAAAATTGTAATAATTAGGATGTCGTTTTATGTGTATTATTAACTCATTCACTGCCATTCCAGAATTTATCAGTAAGAAAGCCTTTAAAGGACAACCGACACCATTTTTTTGTTTCCTAACTGACAGAAAAACGTTTGATAGCAGCTAAAATAGCCAAAACACGAAGGCTGATATTTTTAGTCAAATACAAAACACCAAGAAAAATGACTTCAAGTGTCCCAAAACTACTTCAAAATGACCTCACAGATGATGAGTTTCAGAAGGTCCCGCCGTGCCTATCAATCTGACTAGCTATCAATCTATTAGCCGACTAGCTATCTAGTTAGCTATCTGGCTGGCTATCTATTAGCTATTATTATTATTATTATTATTATTATTATAGTAGTATTATTATTATTATATTGGTTACTTCCGGTTTGAGTGAACGCTGGCGCGTGTGGCAGCCGCTGCTCACGCGCAGAAAAAATATCCTGTGACTGTAAAGTGTCCTTAAGAGTTTAGAAAGGTGCTTACAAATGAAATGTATTATTATTATTATTATTATTATTATTATTACTACTACTACTACTACGACTATACTACTACTACTACCACTACCACTACTACTATTACTATTACTATTACTTTTATTACTTTTATTACTTTTATAATTTTTTTTATTTTAATTTTAATTTTAATTTTAATTTTTTATTTTTTTTATTTTTCATTTTTCATTTTTCATTTTTTATTTTTTAACTTTTTTATGTTGTAATGTTTTTTTTTTTTTTTTAATAGTTATTTTTTGTTATTTTTTGTATTTCATTTTACTACTCCCAGGCATCCGAATTCGAGTCTTGGCAGGTCGCTTAAGTTGTTGATGATGAACCTGCCAGCGACCAGTCGAAGGAAAACGATTTACGTTTAACAACTAGCCAATTGTTTGTCTCCATGCGACGACCCCCCGCTGGCAATTTGCCGCCTTCAACTCAGTCCTGCTTCCTTAATTGCTTGTTACAGATTGGATGTCTGAGGTTGATCCTTCCCCCGTGGGAGGTCTGGTCACTCCTGACTCGGAGTCTTCCAGAAAGGCCAATTATTCTTTTGACAAATATCAAAAAAGGGAAAACTTTTGTTTTTCATTCACAATTAGTTGGGCTTCAAATCTTCATAGATGTTCTCGTTTTGGAATCGACAGACGATTTACGAACATTCGAGTCAGGAGGAACGGTACATACAACGTTACGTATGGTTTTTAACGTTACGTACGTTTTTGTGGGTACAGTACAGTGATACCTTGGCTTACGAACTTAATTGGTTCCCCGACAGAGTGTGTAAGGCGTAAAGTGTGGAACATAAAAAATAGGAAACCATTCAAATGAGAATAATCCATGGCATCGACCTTCCGATGAGCTGCGGCTACGTCTATTTGTCCGCCGCCAAATCTCGGGCCAAGTCAGACCGATTCAAAATTCCTACAACGTCGTCCTCTACCTGTTCAATCTTGTAAGCTAACGGCGCCAGGATGCGCTACAAGCTACAAACTCCATTTGCCGTCGATCCCCCGGAGGGGAAGCGCAAGCCAAACTACTCAGAGAGGATTATTTTTTCCGAATCACTTTCCCCGATGGGACATCTGAATTTGGCGACAGGAAGTCTTCGTATCTTGTGCTGCAGTCGTATGTCGACTCCGTAAACAAACACGGTGTCCTTCTGCCTCTGCTTATTATAATAATACGTTTCATTTATAAGCACCTTTCAAAACTCTCAAGGACACTTTACAGTCACAGGATATTTTTTATGCGGGTGAGCAGCGGCAGCCACACGCGCCAGCGGTCACTCAACCTGGATGTAACTGAAATAGATAGAAAACTAGCTAGCTAGCTAATAGATACAGTAATAATAATAATACATTTCATTCATAAGCTCCTTTCAAAACTCTCAAGGACACTTTACTATCACAGGATATTTTTTCATTCATGTGTAGTAGTGCAGGATGAGAAAGGGAATTTTTTTTAATGTACCGTATTTTCCGGTGTATAAGGCCCGCCGGAGTATAAGGCGCACCCCAAAGGAATGGTGTATTTTCAAACTTTTTCCAGATATAAGGCACACCTTCAATGAATAAAACCATTTTTCCAATCATCATATAGAAATCTCTCGAGTACTTTGCACACTGCAACAATCGAAACAAGGGTGCGGAAAATCCTGCTGGACCTTCCGCACCCTGCCCACCACCTTTTCCAGCCACTCACCTCAGGAAGGCCAGGCGCTACCGATGCATGCGCACAAAATCCAGCTGACATTTAAAAAGCTTCATCCCCGTCGCCATTAACTCTTTAAACAGTGACCCAAGTAGAACTGTATAATTTTCTGATGATGATACTAGTGCAGCGTGTTCTAGCGGAGACAAATTCCTTGTGTGTTCTACATACTCGGCAATAAAGATGATTCTTATTCTGATTCTGAAATACAGGTAGCATCCGAGTTACGACCGGGTTCCGTTCCGACAAAACGGTCGTAAGTCAAGCGGTTGTAAATCAGAATCAGAATCAGAATCATCTTTATTGCCAAGTATGTAGGACACACAAGGAATTTGTTTCCGGTAGAACACGCTGCACTAGTATCGTTGTCAAAAAAACTGCTAAGTGGCACTATACAGTTCCATTTTGGCTACTGTTGAATGTTGAGTGTTGCAAATCGAAATCCATTCAAAATGGCCGACGTGACATTTACACGACAGGATAGTAGTGCACGATGTCGATCTGTTGTTTTTAAGCAGCGTTTTCTATTGAATACTATTATATAGCAAACTGTTTACAGTTCATGTATACATTTGGGAACTTTTAGTGTCATTTTTATCATTTTATATTTTGGATTTTTATTACTGTATAACTGTACTTGTATACAAAACTGTTTACTGTACAGTTTATTTATAAATGTTCGACTTACCTTTTCGTGTCGTTTTCATCATTTTATATTTCATATTATCGATTATTATACGTATAAGGCGCAGGGTCATCTTTTGAAGAAAATCAAAGCTTTTGGGTGCGCCTTATATACCGAAAAATATGTTAATTTGTGAAAAAATATCTGCAATTATTTGAGCAAAAGAGACAAGAAAAAAATTCTGAGAATGCACTTTATATCATCTTTATTGCCAAGTATGTAAAACACACAAGGAATTTGTTTCCGGTCGAACATGCTGCACTAGTATCATCAGCAAAAAAGGCACTATACACTTCCATTTGGGCTACTGTTTAGAGAGTTAATGGCTTGGGGAAAGACGCTGTTTCAATGTCTGCTGGATTTGGGGCGCATGGATCGGTAGCGCCTGGCCTGCCTGAGTGGAGTCGCTGGAAAAGGTGGTGGGCAGGGTGCGGAGGGTCCAGTAGGATTTTCGCAGTGTGCAAGTCTTCGAGAGTGGCTAGGGCGCTGACAATGATTTTTTTCCGCCATCCTAACTGTCCGTTGAAGTTGGATTTTGTCTTTTTGGTGTCATTTTTATCATTTTATATTTTGTTTTTTCGATTTTTATTACTGTATAACTGTATTGTAAAAAAAAAGCCAATTTCACTACTCTAATTAAATAAACAGTTAAATAAATCCATTGATAAATACATAGATATAGATATCTAGCTAGCCAGGGCTACAAAAGCTAGCTAAAAAGATCTTTAGCTAGATATATCGTCTAGCTGGCTAGCTATCTATTAGCTATCTAGCTATCTGGTTAGCTATATAGCTATCTAGCTCGCTGGCTATTGGTGATCTATTACCTAGCTGGTTCATCTATTTGAGTTACTTCCGAGTTGAGTGAACTCTGGCGCGTGTGGCTGCCGCTGCTCACCCACAGAAAAAAATATCCTGTGACTTTAAAATGACCTTGAGCGTTTTGAAAGGCGCTTATACACGGGAAAATAGGATCATATCAAGATTGAAACTTGATGCGACTGGCCGATTGAACTATTCATCTTTTGACTCATTCGAGCCGCACGGGAAGCACCCCCGAACGACAGTTCGTGGCGAGGTGGTGGAGGTTTGGAGCGCTGGGCGTCATTAATCCTCTTATTTGGCTGTGATCCGCCCGGCGATTTAGAGAGAGATTACCCGTTTTAGCCGTTAGCCTCGCCGTTCTCTCAAGTACTCTGCTCCCATTGGCCGAGGTCGCCCAGACAGGAGAAGGTTCAGGCGGAAATGCACTGGGGGTCTTTAGCTTGGGATTTTTAGCCTTTCAGGGGCAGCGCTAACGGAGTCTGTTTTCAAGAGAAAGCTGAAAGCAGGCCCTCTCTCAGATGGAGGCTTTAGAAACAAGTGAGTTCACTTAGTGCTTCATGCATTTTGAAGAGAACCTACAAGCAAGGGAAGCAGCTATTAATAAAGTTTCGAGTGTGTCTGCTTGCATGTGTTGCTTCTAAGATGCACAACCCACAGCTCCTTGAGACACTTTACGCAAAAAGATATCCATTCATAGCCATTCATAAAACCTAATTTCTTAGTAAATAAGCCTTAAAACTACACAAAATAGACCTTTTTTATGTATAATAATTGTCTCTGTGTAAGCTCTCAGTCGTACAGGAGTGGTCCATCCATCGATGAAAAGGTTTCTTCAGCCGTCATCTGTACTTCTTTCGAGGTGTCGGACGTTTCGCTTCCCATCCAAGAAACTTTGTCAGCAAACTAAAGTCTTGCTGGTAGTTTCGGCCCTATATATATATATATATATATCCCTACTGTCCAGACATGGCGGTGCCGGACTCTGCTATGATAGGTCCCTGCTCTCAGGTTGAGGGGAGCAGAGGACTACTGCCTGCGGCTCCACTGATTATTTCTATTATCCTGACTGATTATGGTCTACGACTGCCCTGATTGCCCCATTCGCTCTGGTGTCACCTCATCAGCATAACTAAGCCTATGTTGCCTAATCAGTCTATTGTAGGAACGATCCAAATTAAACCACCATGGCGTGAAGTGAAGTGAAGTGAAGGGTTTTGCTGTTTTATCAATATAGCTTCTTTTACTCCCCTTTCAAAGCATCTATTTTCTTTTGCTAAGATTTTAAGCTCACTGTCGTCAAATGAGTGGTTGCTAGCAAGAAGTACAGATGACGGCTGAAGAAACAAAAGATTGTCCCGCGTTTCAACATGAACAATCCAACCGAGGTTAGCCTTGGTCCAAGTACACTTGACTTCTTCAGTTGTTCGGGGATTGCTAAATTATTGAACTCTTGTTTCTCGTGAAATTGCAATAGCAAGATTGTGATTTTAACCTTGCGTTTATTCATGATCACGTTTTGCTCTCTCAGGATGGATCGAGACTATTAGCTGCTATTTTACCTTCGACTTCAACCACAAAATACAAGATGGCCTCCATGACTCATTTTGGTCCTTTGGTCAGTAGATGTTTACCTGCTGGACCTCCCGGACGACCAGAAGGTGACGGTGAAGACCGTAACGGTGGGCCAAAGCACCGTCCTGACCTGCGCCATCACGGGTCGGCGCCGCCCGCCCATTCTGTGGAAAAGGAACAATCAGTATCTCAACGCCTTGAACCTCAACGATATCAACGTAAGTCTGATATCAAGACACGGTTAAAGGACAACCGACACCTTCGGACAAGTTGCGTCCATAATGTGGAAAATCACTTCAAATGATTTTCTACTGAGCGCATTTGACAAAGATTCCAGCGCATAGAGCTACATTTTACCTTGTAAGGCTGAATATTCAGGAAGTCTTGTTTTCGGGTTGATGACCATTCCCTACGTGATGTCACGGAGGGAACACCCGTGACCGAGAAAGCAACACACAATGCATTTTGGGTACTTTTTTTCGTCTGAAAACACAGTGTTGATGGCGAAATGAGAAGGAAAACTACATAAATAACGCCATGGTGAATTGTTGTGTGTCGCAGCCAATTGCGCTAACACGCATAACGAAGTTATACGTTGACACAAATTCCCAGCGGACAAATCAGCCCATTTCCGACAGCGCTTATACGCCATCTTTTGCATTTTCTGGGCGCTACATCGGAGTCCAGACGACTCGAATTGATACGGAAGGACTTCTTGAATCGATTGCAAACATTTATGCTTTCCTCTTCAGAACTATTTGAATCATAGCCATAACTGGATGAGTCACAAGAAAGCATCTTTTCCCAATCTGAACTCTCTGAAGCCATTGTTTTGATTCTGGAGCAAGGCAGTGTGTGACCAATAGTGACGTCACCAACAAGGGGGCGGGACCTTCTGAAATTCGCCATTTTCGGGGTCATTTTGAAGTCGTTTTGGGACACTTTGTCATTTTTATTGGTGTTTTGCATTTGACTAAAAATATCAGTTTTGGATGCCATAAAACGTTTTTCTGATGTCAGTTAGGAAACTAAAAAATGGTGTCGGTTGTTCTTTAAATTTTGTTTTTGTTTAACTTTGCAATAGAAACAAAGAGCAACAATTACATTTTTAAGGGTATTTTTTTAAAGGGCGATTTAAACAAAGTGTTAATTTGGTGCATATTTGAAGATATTCTTTTTAAGGAGTTCCATTATTTTGTTTTTCTACTTCTTCCTTTCCTTTCGTCATCCTTTTAATAACTTGAAAATGAAATGGAAATGTCTCCACTGCGAGACTAATAAAGGCTAATCCAATCCAATTCAATTACTGTATCGAGGAGAAATACGATACACAATATTAAAAAAGAATGATACAGAAATATGCGATAATGTCTACATCAGTACAAATATGGTCAATATCAGACAATCACCGATCGAAAATAGTTGAGAAACCCCCCAACGTGTCGAAAAATGATTATTTTTTACAGAAGGGAGAGAAAATCTCAATTGATGGAGCACATCCCGATCAGTCACGAGGCAGCCTGCTTTTGTAAATTTCCCATCATGCCTTTGATTGACAAGCCATCAATCCACAGCATTTTCTTCACATCAAGCCATTTTGATGTGATTGTTTAAATACTCTCGTGGGCAAGCCCTTTTTTCAATCCAACCAGTTTAGTCTGTCACATGTGCTTGAGTGACGACCAATCAAAACGGACGCTTCCAAGCTGACGGCTTTGAGTGATGATGCAACGGTCAGCAACGCTGGGATGGATTTATGCCATAAGCCGACTTTTCGCAGCGGCGAGAGGCTACGGTCAACTTCCTGTCAACTGGCGCACGCACCGGGATTAGCGTGGATACCAGGAAACGTTGATAAAAACCGCTAAAGGCTAAAGAGCCCGAGGGACCGATATGGATAATTGATAGTGAATAGACAGATGTTATCTTGTTTATCGTGTTACAGTGATACTTTGTCTTACGAACGTAATTGGTTCCCAGATAGTGTGTAAGGCGATAAGTGTGTATCCCAAAAATTAATTTCCCATAGGAAACCATTAAAATGAGAATAATCCGTTACAAGGTCCCCATAAAACATCATTTTCTACTAAATAAGCCTTAAAACTACACAAAACATACCTTATTTTATGTATAATAAATATGCTATGGAATTATATTGAAAGAAATAAACTGTACTGTGTAATAAAGTGGTTTTATTGACCTTTGTGATGGTCGTTGGTGGCTTGATGGAATGGAGTGGCCGCTTTCATCAGCATGAAACACTTGATGAGAAACGTAGCCTTTTTCTTTCATAGGTGCTTTCTCTGCGATAATTTTATCTAGTTCCTCATCAATGGTGTTCTGTTTATCTGGGTTGATAGCTTTTTGCATCAAGTGTACAGATGGCTTGTGCGGGTTGTTTGTGGAGTCTGATTGATGGAATATTTTAACCTTGCAGTCTACACTCTGCCTTCAAACTCTCTCACTGTCGTCTGCCTGTCTCTTTACGCGAGGAGTCAATTTAAGCAGGGTGTGAGTATGGTTTACTAAACCCTAAAAATAAATACAGTGATACCTTGGCTTACGAACTTAATGAATTGTAGTTTTAAGTCTTATTTAGTAGAAAATGATGATTTATGGGGACCTGGGAACGAATTATTCTCATTTTAGTGATTTGCGATGGGAAATGAATGTTTGGGATACACACTTTTCGCCTTACACACTGTTTGGGAACCAATTAAGTTCGTCAGCCAAGATATCACTGTATTTAAACCTTCCATAACCCCTCCCCCCTGCTTACTTTGACTCCTAGCGTCAATGCATCAGCGCTACGTGAAGAAATACTTTTAATTCTCACTTTCTTGTTCCATCTTGTTTTTTTTTTTTTTCACGAGCGTGATGTAAAGTGTGAAAATGGAGCGTTTAAATGCGTCACGCTTCATCCCGAGGGTGTCGGCGGATGAGCGCGGACAGCTGGCCAACTCATTTGAAGGGTCATCAAGATTTCATGTTTTACATCCGCAGCTTCACTTCAGCGACTGCCGTGCTCTTGACTTTATTACGTATCACGTGGACACACAATGGAAATGACAACAACCAAAAAATGCGAAAAAAGCTCATCTTACACACACATGCACAAAAACCTCGTGGAGTTGCTTTGAAACCCACTCGCTCTCAATCTTCATTTTCGTTCCCAGGCCTTGATGAACAATATCAATAAAGTTGAAACGAGTCCCAATTTCACTGCGTTTTCTATCCATTTTCTCACTTTTATTTTTTGTTTTTTTTCTTCACTTTTTTTCACTAGTGACACATTTTTTTGCCCAATAGTACAGTTTTTGTGAGGAAAAAAGATGCATTTTGTGAGAAAGAAACTAGCTGTTCCAGGAAAAACGTTGCATATTCTTTAGCAAAAAAAAAAATATTTTGCAACCCGGTTGTTCAATGTCACGCTTGCCTTTGTCTTGACCTCAAACAGGACTTTGGCGACGACGGCTCCTTGTACTTCACCAAGGTTAGCATCACCCACACGGGCAATTACACCTGCCACGCCGACGGCTACGAAAAACTCTTCCAGACGCACGCTCTCCACGTGGACGGTAAGTAAAAGGCCTTCTGCGTTAACTTGACTTTTTTTGTTCTTATAATAATAAATAATAATTGCATAACACACTAGGAATTTGTCTCCGGTAAAACACGCTGCACTAGTATCATCATAAAAAAATGCAAAGAGGCACTACACAGTAATAATAATAGTAATAATAACAATTATATTATTATTATTATAATAAGACATTTATACATTTACATTATTATTATAATAATACATTTTCATTTCTAAGCGCCTTTCAAAACTCTCATGGTTACTTTACAGTCACAGATAAGTTTTTTCTGTGGGTGAGCTGCGGCAGCCACACGCGCCAGCCTTCACTCAACCCGGAAGTAACTCAAATAGACAGAAAGCTAGATAGATAGCTAATCGATAGCTCGCGAGACAATTAGATAGCTAATAGAAAAACCTATCCTGTGACTGTAAAGTGACCTTGAGAGTTTTGAAATGCGTTTATAAATGAAATGTATGCATCTTGGTTGAACATGAGGTGATGAGTTTTGCTACTTTGCTAATTGGGCTAAACTTTGGGTGTTAAATGTGCTCTGTATGGAGATGGTAAAGGTCATCTGGTCAATCTGCTGTTGGAGTCACTGCCGTCGCCTTTATGCCTAATGAGCTTGCAGGCAGTGGAGGAAACTTCCTTTTTCATTTGACAGACAGCTAGCTAGCTGCTTCATTAGCATTCATTCAAAAGATGATCCGTGCGAGGTTAATTGAAACGCTACGGGGAGACGACCAATTGTTCTGTTTATGACGCCCGGGAGAAAGCGTCGACTCCCACTCATAATTGATTTCCGATTGGAGCTTTTCAGCGTCGCCGCGATGGATTTCACGTGGCCGGAAAGGGGGGGGGGGGGCTCGACGAAGCCACTTGACGCTTTCCAAAAGTCAATTAGGCGAAAGGACGCTATATATATATATATATATATATATATATATGCCGACACATACACATACATGTTGCAGCGTGCCCGCAGTGCGCGTTGTCTGCGTTCTATCTGGATTGGCGCTCAAACCGTGAGCTCAAAAAGGCTTTTCTTCACACTTTTACAGAATATAAGGCGCACCCCCAATCAATGGTGTATTTTCAAACTTATAGACGTGTATATATTTGTGTGTGAAAAAGCTAGCTAGCTACTTAGCTATCTATTAGCTGTCTAGCTAGCTATCCTTTAGCTATCTATTCGCGACTGTATCCAGTGACTGTAAAGTGACCTTGAGAGTTTTGAAAGCTGCTTATAAATGAAATGTATTATCATTATTACTGTATCTTAGCTAGCCAGCTTTCTATCTATTTGAGTTACTTCCGGGTTGAGTGAATACTGGCGCGTGAAGGCTGCCGCTACTCACCCACAGAAAAGCTTTTGAAAGGTGCTTAGAAATGAAATGTATTATTATTATTAACATTATTATTATTATTATTATTATTATTATAAAAACAAAAATGTAACAGAAACAAAAACATAACAAACACAAAACACTGAGCTACCTAAAAACTTTTTTTGTTGCTATCTTTGCATGCCTTTTGCTCTCTGTGCTCCTGTTCCATTCAATTATTTTGCAATTATTATTATTGTTATTATTATTATTATTATTATTATTATTATTTTATTTTTTTGCTGCCGGATTAACCAAAATTAATCCCCTCCTCCTGTTCCAAATGCAAAAATGCATTTGATGAATATCAGTGCTACACTTGTAATTTTTGGGGGGTGATTTGCCAACACCACCGGGTAAAGATTTTATTTTATGTTATTTTTGTTAAGTTTCAAGTCAAGTGTGAGACGTTCCGCTTTATCTGCTTGGCGACAAAAGGTTGCCCGCAATCGATAAGAAGCCAGAAAACAAAGTCAATGACCCCCTAATGCTTCCCTCGCTCATTTCTCTGCGTAAGAAAGGTACACGATCAAAGGCTGCTGCAAAACACACGAAAAGCATTGATTGACACTTCGAAATACGCCAGCAAAGTTTACCAAAGAGGTGATACTAATAGAATGCTGATAGTTTATTCAATGAGACTGTACATTTCAAGATGGCACGGCTTGGCTTGGTTTGTAGTGTTAAATCCAGCATACTGTCTAGAAAGCATATTAAAAAAATATCTCTATATATTTTTATCTACCATAAACAATGCTTGAAAAATGCAATCTTACATCCAATGTAAACCAAGACCCTTTACAATTACAAACAGACAACTGCCAACCAGGCAGAAGTTCCACATGGTATCGTCATTTTGTATTTTCATTCATATCTATATAAATAAATAAACAAACAAACAAAGCAATAAATAAATAATTTGAGAGAGAGAGAGAGAGATGCCACTTGAAAGCTTTCCAGCCTCTTGACCTTTGTGCCTTTTTTCCCCGTTCCAGTGGCACCTGTCCTCCGGGTGCACCCGGGCAGCCAAGCCAGGGAGCCGGGGGTCACCGCCAGCCTCCGGTGCCACGCCGAAGGCGTCCCCCGACCGCAACTCAACTGGCTCAAGAACGGATTGGACATCACGCACAAGCTATCCAAGCGACTCACCCTGCAAGGTAGGTAGCATTTAGCCCAGCATTTTACTTTGCTTTTAGCCTAGCATGTTAGCGACTATTTTTTGTTTTATTTCTATCTGACATTTTTCAACGGTTTTGAATGACATTTCGCTCATCTCATCTAGCTAAACCTGCTAAATTACCCGATTTAGCTAAAGTTCAACTATCCAAGCAACTCACCCTGCAAGGTAGCCTTTTGCTTGCATTTTAGTTTGGTTTTAGCCTAGCATGTTAGCTACAAATTTTTTTTGAATCTATGCCATTTTTTGACTTTAAATCGTGCAATTTTCAATGAAATTTAGCTCATCTAATCTAGCTAAGGCTGCTAAACTATCCAAGCAACTCACCCTGTGAGGTAGCATTTTGCTTGTATTTTAGTTTGGTTTTAGCCTAGCACGTTAGCTACAACAGTCGGTTTAATTTATGTAATTTAAGGAGGTTTTATTTTGTATTTATAACTGCCATTTTTCAACTTCAAATCATGCCATTTTCAATGACATTTAGCTAATCTAGCTAAAATACCCAATGTAGCTAAACTATCCAAGCAACTCACCCTGCAAGGTAGCATTTTGCTTGCCATTTTAGTTTGGTTTTAGCCTAGCACGTTAGCGACGACAGTGAGTTGAATTTATGTAATTTAAGGAGGTTTACTTTGTATTTATGACTGCTATTTATCAACTTTAAATTGTGCGATTTTCACAGAAATGTAGCCGGTCTTGCTAAACTGGTGTGTTTGTGTGTGTGCATCCAGCTAACGGCAGCGAGGTTCACATCAGCAACGTGCGCTTCGAGGACACCGGCGCTTACACCTGCGTCGCTAGAAATCAGGCGGGAGCTGACGAGGACATCTCCTCGCTCTTTGTGGAGGACTCCGCTCGCAAAACCCGTAAGTCAACATGGCGCCGTGCGTCCGTTCGAGATCTTAACAACAAAATAGTTTTCGGCGGAGGAACACCAAACCACACGGTCGAACAGCGCCACGGTGGCTGGCGGACTAGTTTTCCACACCCCCTCTGAGTGCAGGTGTGGTTTGTTATCAAGTGGAGTACTTTTGCTATTATGGGAGCAAAAAAGACCCCACCGCAGGCTCGTGATCAGTCAAAGAGGAACCGAAAGAAAATTGGTCGAACAGAAGAAAAACACAAACGAGGTGTGTGTTTGTGTTACTTAGCGTCCCAGTACCAGTATGCTAAGTCGACCATTGCTACGTGTGGCTAAGTGTGTTTCTGTGTTGTCTAAGCAACGTTTTCAGGCAATAGAAGAGGTTGAAAAACTTCTGTTGATTTGGATGAACAAAAAGCAGCTAGCAAGGGACAGTGTGAGTGAGGATATTATCACAGATAAATCACGGCAACTTCACTCGGATATCGTCAAGCGGCAACTACATCAACGACCATCACAAAGGTCAATAAAATGACAATCTAGCTAGCTATCTATTAGCTGTCTGGCTCGCTGGCTTGCTATCCAGCTGACTAGCTATTCACTATATGGCTATCTATCTATTAGCTAACTGGCAAGCTTTCTCTCTATTTAAGTTACTTCCGAGTTGAATGAACGCTGGCGCGTCGGGCTGCCACTGCTCACCCACAGAAAAATGTATCCTGTGACTGTAAAGTGACCTTGAGAGTTTTGAAAGGTGCTTCGAAATGAAATGTATTATTATTATTATTATTATGCAAATTTCCCCATTGCGGGACGAATAAAGGTATTCTGATTCTGATTCTGATTCTGATTCTGATTCTGATTATCGCAGAGAAAGCACGGCAACTTCACTGGGATATTATCAAGAGGCAACTACATCAACGACCATCACAAAGGTCAATAAAACCACTTTATTATACCGTACAGTTTATTTCTTTCATTACAATACAATAGCACATTTATTATACATTAAATAAAGTATATTTTGTGTAGTTTTAAGGATTATTTATTAGAAATGTATGTTTTATGTGGACCTGGGAACGGATTATTCTCATTTTAATGGTTTCTTATGGGAAATAAATGTTTGGCAGACTAACTTTTCTCCTTAGACACAATTTCTGGTAACCAATTAAGTTTGTGAGCTGAGGTATCACTGTATTCTGTGACTTACTCGCTATCTTAAAAATAGACTGTTTCATGAGGAAAGGAAAGCCGCCATTTGGCTGGTGGGCGAAAGACAGCGTCAGATGTTTGAAAGTGGTCTTATTTGAACCTTATTTACCTTACTTTTGGTGTCTTTAACAGTCTCGTTTTTAGCTGTGCATCTTTTGCTGTGTTTACACTTCTCTTAAAAAAAAAACATGGTTTCATTACCGGGGACATGACTGGCTGACTTTAAGGGCATCGTGAAGCCATAGCACATTCCTTCTCGTCAAAACGTCAGCACCGTCGGATGCCGGCGGGTCGTCGTCTGCTCTCACCACTGCTCTCAAATCCTCCCCATCAAACTTTATGACTCACAGTGAAGGTCCGTTAGATAAGAAATGACTTCAGCGGGAAAAAGAGAACATAGCGACGGCTTGGAAAAGCCAGTGGGCTGAAAAAAGTCGCGTGTTGTATCAACCCGCCCAAAGACTTTTTGACATTGTAATCACGAGCCTTTGTTACGTTGTACCGTTCGCAACGTGAAGAGCTTCGTTGCCGTCATGTCCGTAGTCGTCAAATGACCTTCAAGATAGCACCGAAAGAAATAACACAGATACCTCAGCTCACAAACATAATTGGTTCCCAGAAAGTGTGTGCAAAGTGAAACGTGTGTCTCCCGAACATTTATTTTCCATAAGAAAACATTAAAATGAGAATAATCCGTTCCCAAGTCCCCATAAAACATCATTCTCTACTAAATAAGCCTCAAAACTGCACAAAATAGATCTTATTTTATGTGTGTTAAATGTGCTATTGTATAGTAATTAAAGAAATAAATTGTACTGTACATAATAATAATAATAATAATAATTTATTTACAGTGATACCTCAGCTCACAAACATAATTGGTTCCCAGAAAGTGTGTGCAAAGTGAAACGTTTGTCTCCCGAACATTTATTTTCCATAAGAAACCATTAAAATGAGAATAATCCGTTCCCAGGTCCCCATAAAACATCATTTTCTACTAAATAAGCACACACAATATACCTTATTTTATGTATAATAAATGTGCTATGGTATTATAATGAAAGAATAAACTGTACTGTATAATAAAGTCATTTTATTGACCTTTGTGAAGGTCGTTGATGGCTTGATGGAATGGAGTGGCCGCTTTCATCAGCATTAAACACTAGATGAGGAACGTAGCCTTCTTCTTTCACCATCTTGAGGAATGATCCCTTTTAGGTGCTTTTTCTCTACCATAATTGTATCTAGTTCCTCATCAATTGTCTTCTGTTTAACTGGGTTGATAGCTTTTTGCATCAAGTGTACTACGATGGCTTGTGCGGGTTATTTGTGGGGCCCGATTGATGACATATTTTAACCTTGCAGTCTACACTCTGCCTTTGAACTATCAAAGTTGAAACGAGTCCAAATGTCACTGTTTTCTATCCACTTTGTCACTGTCTCTGTGTCGTCTGCACGTCTCTTGAATGTTTAAACCAACCCCCCTTACTGCTGCGTTCTTTATAAGCACTGAGTTCTGAGGTTGATGTACGGGCCTCTGGCACCGGCACAGCAGCCGCAGTCTTTCCAACCAATCGCATCAACATGGTGCTTCTACGACTCTGCTCTTTTTCTATTATGTTTCCATCTCCCGGCGAGCTCTCACATAAACGCCATTGTTCTTCCCGTCTTTCGTTTTGCCCATGACGCATCCGCCCCTTTTGTGACGCTTTTTAATGAGTAGAAAAAGATACGCAAGAGAGCACAGAAGGGGGACATACTTGACAATCTAGTTTTTTTTTTCTGGAAAGATTACGCCTGACCCTGCTGCTTTGTCTCTTTCTCAGCGCAAGAACGAGTGCAGCAGGAAAGATTAGCATCAGTGCCAATTGGCCCGCAAATTGGACGGCGCATCGGGAAAGTAAAAGACGGGAATGGGTTGACGGAGGAAATGGGCAGACAATAGGTAGAGAAGGTCGACATTAAGGACGTAGCGTCGATTTTGCAAATTCAGAACGTAGCTGCATCTCCTCCGGTTCTCATTCCGAAACATCTTTGCGCACACGTTTGGACATCGTAAAACCATCATAAAACTGCGAAGCCACCATTGGGAAAAATCATTAGCACCGCCCTAGCCACTCTCGAGGACGAGAACACTGCAAACAAGGGCGTGGAAAATCCTACTGGACCCTCCGCACCCTGCCCACCACCTTTTCTAGCCACTCCCCTCAGGCAGGTGCTACAGATCCGCGCGCACCAAATCCAGAAAACATTTAAACTGCTTCTTCATCCGTCGCCATGAACAGTGACCCAAATTCGGATTCAGACATTTTTGATCTTAGCTGGAAGTGAAGCCAAATTGCTTCAGATAAAGCAGCAATTGGTCAGATAGTGAAAAAGAGGCTCAGAATGGTTTCAAGCTGCCGCTTAGTTGAAGGTTAACCTCACTTTCTAGGTAGTGCAGTGTCAGAGTTATTCGGTCGGACACTGTGGACAAAGGCTCGAACACAAGAAGATTGTCTTTTACTGCCGCCAGGGGACGCAGCCATTCATGACCGATGCCCAACTTCTACAGCCGCCTGCCAAGTTATTTATTGAGAGTATATGCAAATTGAAGTGATACATTAGTAAAACATAGTCTTTTTGATTTGAATACCACGCCTCTGGACAGCCCAAGCACCGACAACTATAAAACAACAGAACGTAGACATTTTAATTGGTTGTCCTTTCCCTGAACCGATAGATTGTAGCCTGGCCAATGACCTCTTGATGTGAAGGAGTTTCCCAAGTCCTAAATTAGTCCATATGAAGGAGTTGACCAAGTACTAAATTACAGTCCACGGCTAGATCTCCTCCATGTAGATGACAGGTTAACAGGCTGTGTCTGTTCACCTCAGATTGACCCCAGGGTTCTCTGTGTTTCCATTATGGGCTAACTTTTAAATATGATAAACTTCTACTCTGTCTATTCCAATCATGCAGTTATGAAGAAAGAACATGTTTCTTCTTCTTTTCCTTTTGGCTTTACCCTTCGTGGGTGACCACAGCGAATCAGTTGCGTCCACCTAACCCTGTTTTGTGCATCCTTTTCTCTCACACCAGCGACCTTCATGTCCTCTTTTACAACATCCATAAACCTCCTCTATGGTCTTCCTCTCGGTCTCCTGCCTGTTCAAGACTCAAAGTTCAAGACTCAAAGTCCTTCTCCCAATATTTTCACTTTCTCTACCCTGGATATGTCCAAACCATCTCACTCTGACCTCTCTGGTTTTCTCTACAAAACCCTCTAACTTGAGTTGTCCCTTTGATATACTCTTTCCTGATCTTGGTCACTGCCAAAGAAAACGTCTGTAAAAGCTCTCAGTCGTACAAGAGTGGTCCATCGAGGAAAAGGTTTCTTCAGCCGTCATCTGTACTTCTTTCAAAGAAGTCTTCAGTTGTCATCTGAAGACTTCCATTAAAGAAGTACAGATGACGGCTGAAGAAACCTTTTCCTCGAACCCAAAGAAAACCTCTACATCTTTATCACCGCTACCGCCGTCCGTCTTGTCTTTTCTTCAGTGACCAAGAACAGGAACAAGGTTATCTTAGTATAATCAATCCATGAACTAAAACACAGTCAAATGACTCACCCTTTGAAGTAGTCTGACGGACACACTAACGATTGAGGTCGCAGTTCTCAAAGCATCGACCTATCCGAAGCACTCTAGCTCTGGTGTGACATCGCTATTGGTCATTAGCCACCTCCAAATGACTTTAATGAAAGAAAATAATCAAATAATGATCAGGTCTGCTGCCTTTCAGGACAGAAAGATGGGCCATTAATTCATAGTCATCAAGCATTAAAATTTCCTTAGGTTGAAAGATGATTCGGTCATGGGGGCGCGTGAGGTAAACCATATCAGGTCGCATAAGTAGAAAGGAAATGAGTAAGAATCTGTTTGGATTATTTCTTATATGTAATAACAATAACAATAACAATAATAACAACAATAATAATAATAATAATAGTTTAGTTCGCTGACGAAGCCTCTTGGATAGGAGGCGAAACGTCCGAAACCTTCAAATTTGTACAGATGACGGCTGAAGAAACCTAACGCCGAAAGATAAAAGCAGTGTACAATATTACAGGAGACTGTATCTGCACTGCATAACTACTGTCTTGAGTGTAGTCACACAGTAGATTGCTGTGCGAGTGTGTGTCATGCTGGCTGGCCAAAATTGTAGTACGCGTCGCCGGCTGATTGTGTGTTGCGGGGGATCTGGCAGTCGTGGTCGTAAGTACGGGTAGTCGTAACTCGTGCCGGTCGTAACTTGGATGTTGCCTGTACTTACTAATGGTAAATACTAATGTCCAGTACGGATGCGTTCGCTTGAATGTGTGTCTACAAGACTTTGTTTGGTGTTCAAACAACAACAAGCAAAGCATCTTGGCTAGGCTGCTGCTTTGACAACGTTTCAGTCTTAGACTAAATTACACCGTTGATTTAAGGCGATTCACAAAAGTGTAAACATATTGAAGAAAAACATCCAGATTTCCAAGCAGAAGACTCAATTATATGCTGCATTGGATAGCGGCAGCCGAGCGTTCCTCGAAAAGTCTCACACAAATGTGATGTTATTGATTTTGCCATTAAAATGTTCTTGTTCTCTTTTTCTCCCTGGCAGTGGCCAACATTCTGTGGCGGGAGGAAGGTACGTTCATTTAAGTGGCTTAAAGGACAACCGACAGCATTTTTTGGTTTCCTAACTGACATCAGAAAAAACGTTTGATAGCATCGAAAATGGCCAAAACACGCAGGCTGATATTCAATTCTGATATATCAATTGCTAAACACCAAGAAAAATGAGTTCAAGTGTCCCAAAACTACTTCAAAATGACCCCGGAAATGGCGAATTTCAGAAGGTCCCGCCCCCTTGTTCGTGACATCACGCCAGGACGTCTTGCCTTGCTCGAGAATCAAAACAATGGCTTCAGATTGGGAGAAGATGCGTTCTTGTTACTCATCCAGTTATGAATATGATTCAAATAGTTTTGAAGAGGAAAGCATAAATGTTTGCAATCGATGAAAGAAGTGCTTCCAGATCAATTCGAGCCATCTGGACTCCAATGTCGCGTCCCAGAAGAAGCACAAGATGGCACCCAAGCTTCGTTGGAAATGGGCTGATTTGTCTGCTGGGAATTTGTGTCAGCGAATATCAAATAGTTGTCTTGGTGCAACACACAACGATTCACCATCGCGTTATTTATGTGTTTTCCTTCTAATATGGCCATCAACACAAAGTTTTCAGACAAAAAAAGTACCCAAAATGCATTGTGTGTCGCTTTCTCGGTCAGGGGCGTTCCTTCAGTGACGTCACGTCAGGAATCGTCACCAACTCGAAAACAAGACTTCCTGAATATTCAGCGCCAGTCTTAAAACGTAAACTATAGCTATATGCTGTAGAATCGTTGTAAAATACGCTCAGTAGAATTCATTTCAAGTGATTTTACAAATTATGGACACAACTTGTCCATAGGCGTCGGTTGTCCTTTAATTGAATTCCTGTAATAGCGTTAGTGACAAGAAGGATTAAATGATTGCACGCTGGTTTATTTACTTGAGGGTGTATGTTCTTTGTTCTTTGTTCTTTGTTGTGGCAGGTCTTGGTATCGGAAACATGTTCTACGTCTTCTACCGGGACGGCATTAAAGTCATCCAACCGGTGGCTTGTGAGATACAGAGGCACATCAAGCCCAGTGAGAAGCTGCTGGCTCTTAAGGTCTTAAGAAACACATTCATCAACAAAATAAACACAAAGAAAAACAAACGGGGAAAATATAGGTCCAGAATCGACATATACAGTACAGTAGTGATACCTAAGCTTACAAACTTAAGTGGTTACCAGAAAATGAGTGGAAGGCGAAAAGTTAGTCTTCCAAACATTTATTTCCCATTAGAAACCATTAAAATGAGAATAATCTGTTCCCAGGTCACCATAAAACATCATTTTCTACTAAATAAGATTTAAAACTACACAAAATACTGTGATACCTTGGCGTACAAACTTAACTGGTTCCCAGAAAATGTGTATAAGGCAAAAAGTTAGTCTTCCAAACATTTGTTTCCCATAAGAAACAATTAAAATGAGAATAATCCGTTCCCAGGTCCCGATAAAACATCATTTTCTACTAAATAAGACTTAAACTCCACAAAGTCTACCTTATTTTATGTATAATAAATGTGCTATTGTATTGTAATTAAAGAAATAAACTGTACTATATAATCAAGTGGTTTTATTGACGTTTGTGATGGTCGTTGATGTAGGTGCCTCTTGATGATATCAGAGTGAAGTTTTTTCCTAACTGACATCAGAAAAACGTTGTCCAAAAGTGTCCAAAATCTGCAAAAAATTGAGCTGCGAATTGGCCATTTTCAGAAAGTCCCGCCTTCAGTTCGTGACGTCACGCCAAGACGTCTTGCCTTGCTGGAGAATCAAAACAATGGCTTACCGATTCAGAGAATATGCTTTATGTTACTCATCCAGTTATGAATATGATTCAAATAGTTCTGAAGAAGAAAGCATACATGTTTGCAATCGATTAAAGAATTTATTTATAGTCATTTTGAGGCATCAGGGGTGGTAAATGTCGCACCCGAGGGAGGCAGAAAATGGCGACCAAGCTCCTGTGAGGAATTAATCAGCCGGTTTCCACAGGCTGATAAAGTCCTTCCATGGAGCTTCGTCGCCCTCTTCCAGCGGCTATTTGGTGCAACACGAGGTTTTCCGACCCAACTCAAATACATTGATGTGATGGAAGGACTGCTACAATGTGTCTTTTTTTTGGTCAGGGGTGTTCCTTCAATGACGTCACGTACGGACTCGTCACCAACTCAAAAACAAGACTTCCTGAATATTCAGAGCGAGTCTTAAAACGTAAAACATAGCTATATGCGGTGGAATCTTTGTAAAATACGCTCAGTAGAAGTCATTGGAAGCCATTTTACAAATTATGGACACAACTTGTCCGGAGACGTCGGTTGTCCTTTAAGTACCAGTGTCGATTTATTGCAGTGCTCCAGAGGACATAAACGCTATCGGCCACTTCATAAGCGAGACAGGTTGGCATGCAGTCACCACACTGCCTCCGTCGTTATAAACACACACAAGATGTATAAATTCCAACATTCCAGGCGCCTTTTTATTTCATCCGTCCTGGCTAGCAGCGGCTCTATATCGCTCCGCAGAGTCCAGGATAGCGACGTCGGCCAGCTAGCCCCCAAAAAACTGCCAAGGAAATGGAAGCTGAACATCCGTTGGCACGTGCAGGCTTTGTTGTGTGGATTATGCGCTCGGAAAGGGGGAAAAAAATAAGTTGATACGATAACGGCAAGCTGCTTTTTTGTGTGTGTAGGAGGAAGTGTGTCCCGCATCTGAAGAAGACGAGCCGCAAAAGTGTGTATGGTCAGCGGCGGTCAACGTCAAGGACAAATTGATTTATGCTGCTCAGCCCACGTTGGATCGTTTGCTCATCGTGGATGTCCAATCGCAAAAAGCTGTCCAGGTAACTCAATTGATGATATTAACGCTCAATTAATAACATGGATCCATTTCACTAATGACACAGTTGGTAAGCAGTCAAACTCGATAAACCGATGCGTCATTTAGAAAACTTGGAAGTGGTTTGGGGGGGGGGGGGATGAATAATCACACACACCTGACTGACGACTGGCCTGATTGCTCTATTTGCCCTGGTATCACCTCATCAGCATAACTCATTCTATGTTGCCTAAGCACTCTGTCGTACGAACGATCCAAATTGAACCTCACACCACCATATCGGTTTAGTAAAGGATTTAGCTGTTTTATGAATAAAGCTTCTTTTACTCCCCTTTCAAACTGTCTATTTATTATATATTAACATTATATTTTAACATATGTTACGACAAAAATGTTCGTATGTACCGTTGTTCGTAACTTGAATGTTCGCAAGTAGGGTATGTATCTTATATATTATCTATACAGGTAACATCCGACTTACGGCCTAGTTCCGTTCTGACCAAACGGCCGTAAATCGAAATGGTCATAAGTTGAAATCCATTCAATGTATGATTAAGGCTTATATACAGTATGTTTAAGGTTTTTAAATAATAATAATAATAACACATTTCATTTGTAAGCCCATTTCAAAACTTTCAAGGTCACTTTACAGTCACAGGATAAGTTTTTTTTGACGATGAGCAGCTGCAGCCACAACACGCGCCAGCGTTTACTCAACCCGGAAGTAACTCAAATAGATAGAAAGCTAGCTAACTACCGTATAGATAGCTATTAGCTATCGAATAAACAGAAATTAGCTAGCGAATACATAGCTAATACCTTGCGAATAGATAGCTAATACCTAGCGAAAAGATAGCTAATACAACGGAGCTTGTGCGGCATCTTGTGCATTTTCTGGACGCTACATTGGAGTCCAGACCGCTCGAATTGATGCGGAAGGACTCCTTTAATCGATTGCAAACATTGATGCTTTCCTCTTCAGAACTATTTGAATCCTATTCATAACTGGATGAGTAACAAGAAAGCATTGTCTCCCAATCTGAACTCTCTGAAGCCATTGTTTTGATTCTGGAGCAAGGCAGTTTGTGACGGAGTATCCTGGCGTGATGTCACGAACAAGGGGGCGGGACTTTCTGAAACTCGCCATTTCCTGGGTCATTTGGAAGTAGTTTTGGGACACTTGAAGTCATTTTTCTTGGTGTTTTGCATTTGACTAAAAATATCAGCCTGTGTTTTGGCTATTTTAGATGCTATAAAACGTTTTTTTCCCCCCCAAAAAAATGGTGTCGGTTGTCCTTTAATGAACAGCTGCTAATATAACGTAGCGCAGCTCAAACCCCAGGAGGCCCGAATAAATGAGCTGCTGACAGTTTTGGGAGAAGCTCAGCCCTGCTTAGTGGCGGCTTCTTGGCTCTTCCCCCCCTCCCCCCACGAGACCCGGCGAAGCGTAAACAGCCATCTGCAAAAAGGGGGGAGACGGGGACGGGGGAGACGGGGGACGGATGTGAGACAAACCCAGGAACGCCAGCGACATACATCACTGCACTCACAGCCACACACACACACACACACACACAATTTAGGATGTTGCCACGTTGAGTGGCAGACACGCGAAATAAAATCAAAGCAAAACGGTGTAGTGAATTCATTCACTGCCATTCGCGACTGTGTTTAATTTTTTTTTTAATGCTTGGGTGCCGATAAAGCGCTGGTCAGACCTCTGGCAATGTTTCCCCACCCACAAGGTTGCATTTGCCCTTTTTTTCCATGTTAGCGCTTTGTTCCAGCTTCAGCTGTTGGTAAAGCGCTGTATAAACCAATATGGATGTATTTCATTGTATTTTTTGGACATCCCGCATTTCAAGCTCAGATAACTCCAGGCCCATATCATTTAGGAATTAACTCTTTTTTAATGCTGCATTCAATGATATGATTATTAAAACATTTTTTCATGACTATCATGTCAAACCCAAAAAAGAAGCAATATGGATTTATTGCATTGTATTTTGTACATCCGTCCCCATTTCATGCTCAGATAACTCCAGACCCATATCATTTAGGAATTAACTATGAACAAAGAGAATCTAAGGTTTCTTATGTTGCATTGAATATGTATGTAGTCCTAAAACTCAATATTCTCTTGGTCCGGGAATTCAAGTGACAATGACAACAACCCTGGCACTGGAGTGGACCCATTTTTGCACATCGTCTGGCAGTTCATGGGCCCTGAAATGCTTGCAACTTCTCTGTCTCCCTGCATCCCTCCTGCAGTCAAAGGCTATCGTTTGCGCAACATATGCTAACATAGCTGAAGATGCTGTCCATTGAAGTAAAATAATTGTGTGTTGCAGACTGTGAAAACGGATCCATATCCCGTCAAGCTCCATTATGACAAGTCTCGTGACCAGTTATGGATCCTCAGCTGGGGGGACAGGCTCAAGAGTTTTCCTACCCTGCAGGTCAGCCAAAAGGAAAATCCTCCATTTTCAATTTTACCTTTAATGTGAATGAAGGAATTTGGTCATTTGGATCAGGGATTAAGCGGATTAAGAGACGATGTTTGTGTGATGTGTGTCATTTTGTAATGTCCTTCCCTTCAAAATAAAAGTGAGGGTGGTGGTGTTTGCTGCAAATGGCTCCTTCTCTCATAAAACTAACAAAAAAAAACTTTTCGACATTCTTGGACGAAAGCGATGGAGATTATGAATATATGATGGATCCAGTGGTGGGATTTCAGGGCCTGCAAGGCCTTCTCCGCTGGCCTAAAAATATCTGAATCAACGACTAATGTCAATTATATTTGTCCATGAATTCTTACGAAATAATTCCAAGGCCTTCTTTGCTGGCCTAAAAATATCTGAATCACACACTAAGCGATGGAGAGTATAAATATATGCTGGATCCAGTGGTGGGATTTCAGGGCCTGCAAGTCCTTCTCTGCTGGCCTAAAAATATCTGAATCACGGACTAATGTCAATTACATTTTGTTCATAATTCCCAGGCCTTCTCCGCTGCCCTAAAAGTATCTGAATCATAGAATAATGTGAATAATATTTAACCATAAATTCTTATTAAATAATTCCAAGGCCTTCTCTGCTGGCCTAAAAATATCTGAATCACTGACTAATATGGATTATATGTTGTCGCTAAAAAATCAATGACAATGAAACTGTTGCTTTAACCAATCAGATTTTGAGTTGGCAAACCAAGGCCTGCTAGAAGTCGCTGGCAACATCGGACTTTTCGCAAATTATAAGTGGCTAGTCATAGTATCACTAGCTGCTTATACTGGCAATAGCTAGCGCACTGTATCTGTCGCGAGCTGCATAAGCAAATATATTGTGTCAATTTAATATCGGTTTTGTCAACCCACAATGGCTGAAGGAGAGAGCCATTTTCAAGACGGACTTTTCAACAATAGATGGACATCATCAAGAAATGCAAATAATATTGCAATTTTATGCAATTATCACGAATCCACACGTTCATACTCAAAATTCAAACAGTTTAATGCAAGGGTGTCAAAGTCATTTTTTTGCCGCGTGCCACATAGTAGTTACGGTTTCCTCTCAAGGGCCATTATGAATTTGGGGAGGCCATTAGAATGTTTCATCCCTTCTCCATATTATATATAGAGCGCACAACATAATAAATAAATACATAGTTTTTGAATTTGAAGTAAAAAAATAATGACCGTTATTGTGGTTTACATATATACATACATATACATTTATATACATAATTTGAACTTTTTTAGTTCGGACTTTAGCAAACATCAAGAAACTTGACATGCTTGATTCGCTATCGCGGGCCAAATAAAATGATCTGCTAGGCCAGATCTGGCCCCCGGGCCTTGACTTTGACACCTGTCTTTTAATGACAGTATTTCTGCAATTTCTTCAAGTCACCAGTTATATTCTGGCCAACGGCACCCTCTAGTGGACGGGTTGTAATATCACACCACATTCACGGCTGATTGATTCAGACATAGCACTAGTGAAGGCCTAGGAGTGGCACGCATAGTGTGTATGTGTGTTTCGTGAGAGCCTGCTCAATTACAGTCATATGTTATTCATAAGCCTTTTTTTAAAATAATGAAATTAAAACTAAAAAAAAATTAGACAAGCCTCCTCTTAAAGGTGTGAAATGTCCCTCCAGGTGATCGGTGAAGCGAGTGTGCGGGTATCTCAGCACACGCTGCACACGCAGCCTGTGGGCGGACGTTTCGATCGGGCAGACGACTTTTTCATCCCTTCCACCAACCTGATCGTGGATGGCGTCAGGTACGTGATTGCACATCATCCACGCACGTCTCACTTTGGTCCGAATGCTGATTGGCTTTCTTTGCTGCCTTCTGGAACTGATTGGCTTTTAGCAGCTTGCCCGTCAAGCCGAGAGCAGGCAGGTAGGCGGTGTAATTACGTTGCCGGGCATCCAGCGCCGAGAATACAGGCAGACGAGGTCTTATTTTCTGTGCTGCATGAGTATGTTTTGATTTTGGACCAAGCGCTGACACAAATAGTGAAAACACAAACTGACCTCGTCCACCAAAAAAGAAAAATATCACGATTGTTTTCAAATCTTCATACAACATCAGCATTAAAAAAAAAATCAACGTTTTTTGGATAATTTGTTTTGGGAACAGATTCACCATTAGTATGGCTCCATGCACATGTTGCAAACATTCATTCTCCTCCAACAAATGGTGACCCCGACGTGATATCAGACTGAGGCATAACTCATCCTATGTTGCCTAAGCAGTCTGTTGTACGAACGATCCAAATTGAACCGCACCCCACCATATCGGTTTAGTGAAGGATTTAGCTGTTTTATGAAAATAGCTTCTTTTACTCCCCTTTCAAACCATCTATGTTCTTTCGCTAAGATTTTAACCTCCAGGGCAAATAGGGCAATCAGGCCAGTCGTCAGTCAGGACAATAGAAGCAATCAGTGGAGCCGCAGGGAGTAGTCCTCTGCTCCCCCCAGCCTGAGAGCAGGGACCTAATATATATATATAGCGCCGAAACTACCACTAAGACTTTAGTTTGCTGACGAAGCTTATTGGATAAGAAGCGAAACGTCCGACACCTTCAAATTTGTACAGATGACGGCTGAAGAAACCTTTTCATCCACTGACATTTTAGGATACTACAGATTGTTTTTGACAATTTTACATTTGTCGGGTGTCAGTGACTTTGCTCAACATGCACACTGTGTCTTGGGTGAATGGACACGTCACCGCGTCTGCGACGTCGACGCGCATCAGCTACTTTTCTGTCCGTCTGAGAAATCGAAAGGCTTCCCTTTTGGTTTTGACATGATAGTAATGAAAAAAATGTTTGGACCGAACAGCAATTTGGAAGTCTTGACATTTTGGTCAGATTTTTCCATACAGCGCCTCCGTTCGACCTCATTCGCTGACAGACGATGTGCAAAAAATGTGTCCACTCCAGTGCCAGGGTTTTTGTCATCGTCACTTGAATTCCACAACCCACAGAATACAGTGATACATCAGCTTACGAACTTAATTGGTTCCCAGAAAGTGAGTGTAGGGTGAAAAGTGTGTCTTCCAAACATTAATTTCCCATAGGAAACCAGTAACATGAGAATAATCAGTTTCCAGGTCCCCTTAAAACATAATTTTCTACTAGATAAACATTAAAACCACAGACAATATACCTTATTTTATATATAATAAATATGCTACTGTATTGTAATTACAGAAATAAACTGTACTGTATAATGAAGTCATTTTATTGACCTTTGTGATGGTCGTTGATAGCTTGATGGAATGGAGTGGCCATCTTGAGGAATGATTTCTTGTAAGCTTTGGCAGCTTTATCGTCAGAACTAGCTGCCTCACCATGACGAATGACACTATAAATCCTTGTACGACACTGAAAGACATCATCAAGAGGCAACTACCTCTTGATGATATGTGCTATTGTATTGTAATGAAAGAAATAAATTGTACTATATAATAAAGTTGTTTTATTGACCTTTGTGATGGTCGTTGATGTAGTTGCCTCTTGATGATATCCGAGTGAAGTTGCTGTGCTTTCTCGCCGATAATACCCTCACTCACACTGTCCCCTGCTCGCTGTTATTTTTTAATCCAAATCAACAGAAGTTGTTCGACCCCTACTATTGCCTGAGACTGTTGCTTAGACAACACAGAGACACCCTTAGCCACACGTAGCAATGGTCGACTTAGCATATTTCTACTGGGACGCTAAGTCACGCAAACGCACACCTCATTTGTGTTTTTGATAATCTCCCTCTGCTGGACCGTAATGTTCTTTTTTTGTCCTCTTTGGCTTAACACTAGCCTGCGGTGGTCCCCAAAAAGCAAAAGTACTCCACTCGATAACAAACCACGTCTGCACTCTGTGCAGTAAAGAAAGTGGGTGTGGAAATCTAGTCTGCGCTGTTCGACCGTGTGGTTTGGTGTTCTTCCGCCGAAAACTAGTCCGCCAGCCATTGTGGCTACATGTGTTTCCCGAAAACTAGTTTGTATGCCAAGACTATATTCTCGCAAATGTAATGTTCGTAAGGCAAAAAGTCCGCTTAGCTAAAGCGTTCATAACCCAATGTATCACTGTATTGAGTTTTAGGACTACATAAACGTTCAATGCAGCGTAAGAAGCCGTAGAATCTCTTTTTTCCTCAGAAGAAAAGAGTTAAGTCCTAAGTTATATGGTTCTGGCGTTATCTGAGCTTGAAATGAGGGCGGCTGTACGAAATCATGTGTATATAAATACGTATCATGTGTATTTAAATACGTCTTAGGTAGACGGAGGCTCTGTGTGTATGTGTGTGTCTTGTGGATTTAAAGAGTTATAGTCTTGTGGAATATAAGTGGAGCTGAAAAAAAATGTAGCTGTTTTTTATGCGTCTCAGGGGGCTGCCATTTTGCCTTGTAGTGCCACTGGCTGTTGACTGAAAATAACATCACAGTACCTCGGGACTCAAATTGCTAAGGTCACATTAGCATCCATCCATTCGCTTTATCCTCAGTAAGGTCGGGTGGGGTGCTGGAACCTATCTCTAATGTCTTCAGGCATTAGTCGGGGGACACCCTGAACCTCGCGTCTGCATCTGCTAATAGATAGCTAGCTAGATAGGTAGCCAGCCAGCTCGACAGCTAATACATTGCTTAAAAATAGCAAATAGATAGCAAATAGACAGCTTGGTAGCTAGCTAGATAACTGAGATTGAATGGAATTTACAAGCAAAATCTATATATTTTAGATGTCATCATTCCTTTCAATGTCTGTCTTCAGTGGAGAAATTGACATTTCACAGCAGCAAAGTTCATCTTAGCTTTCAACGTTCTCATATTAAAATACAGAGCAAAAATGTTTTCTCAATTTGACACAGCTGAAAAAGCCAATTTCACGACTGTAATTAAATAAATATTTAAATAAATACATAGATAAATACATATATATAGATATCTAGCTAGCTAGTGCTACAAAAGCTAGCTAAAAAGATCTCTAGCTAGCTATATTGTCTAGCTGGCTAGCTATCTGGCGAACTATATAGCTATCGAGCTCGCTGGCTGGCTATCTAGTTCGATGGCTATTGGCTATCTATTAGCCGGCACGTGTGGCTGCCGCTACTCACCCACAGAAAAGCTTATCTTGTGACTGTAAAGAAGACCTTGAGAGTTTTGAAAGGGCGCTTAGAAATGAAATGTATAATAATAATAATAATAATAATATTATTATTATTATTATTATTATTATTATTATTATTATTATTAATATGCTTTCTGTGTGTGTCCTGCCAGCGATGTCGAAACGCGATCCAAAGATGACAAATGACGTGAAAATGGACACGCCTGTCAGTCGCTTTTTGGTCAGAAGGTTTTATCTTCTAATGGAACATCTGAGCAAATGTTTGGGTTTGTTTTGGGAGGTTTTCCTGGATTGCATCATAGACCAGTCACAGAAAAAAGTGGCTTTATTTTCTTCAGCATTGTTCTCAAAAGTCAAAGCACCCCATTTTCTTCTTCATATTATTCACTGACTTGAATGGCATCCAGAAAATTGGCCTTAATCCGCAAAGTCTGGAGACTTTAGAGCCTTCTAACGGGCCGAGAGAAGATCAAAACGTGCTGAGTTCTGTCATCTTTTTGGGGAAAACCTTCAATAATAATAATAATAATAATAATAATAATAACCCATTTCATTTCTAGGCGCCTTTCAAAACTCTCACGGTCACTTTACAGTCACAGGATACGTTTTTCTGTGGGTGAGCAGCGGCAGCTGCACGTGCCGGCGTTCACTCAACCCGGAGGTAACTCAAATAGGCAGAAAGGTAGCTAGATAACTAATAGATAGCTGGCCAGCCAGCTAGATTGCTAGAAAGCTAGATAGCTAGCCAGCCAGCTAGACAGCTAGATATCTGATAGCTAGATAGCTAATACATAGCCAGCTAGATAGCTAATAGATAATGAGCTAGATAGCTAGCCAGCCACCTAGATAGCTAATAGATATCCAGCTACATAACTAATAGATCACGAGCTAGATAGCTAGCCAGCCACCTAGATAGCTAGTAGATAGCTAATAGATAACGAGCTAGATAACTAGCCAGCCACCTAGATAGCAACTAGATAGACAGCTATATAGCTAATAGATAACGAGCTAGATAGCTAGCCAGCCACTTCGATAGCTAATAGATAACCAGCTAGATAGTTAATAGATAACGAGCTAGATAGCCATTCAGCCACTACAGAAAGTGCTTCAGAATGACTATCTGTCTTTTTGTTGTCATATTATTTGTTATTTTAACTTCAAGATGGTACCACGAGAGTGACTGCCTTTACAGCAGCTCCTGTGTTTTGTTTTTCTAATTCTTCTTTTCATTTCCTCTTCCTTTCATAACGTTGCTCCTGCGAAATGTCATTATTATTATTATTATTATTATTATTTATTATTTGCTAGCTATTTTCTATCTGGCTAGCTATTTGATATCTATCTATCTAGCTATTCACTACCTAACTGACTGGCTATCTATCTAGGTATCTGTTGGCTATCGATTAGCCAGCTAGCTAGCTTTCTATCTATTTGAGTTGCTTCCGCGTGTGGCTGCCGCTGCTCACCCGCAGAAAAACTGATCCTGTGACTGTAAAGTGACCTTGAGAATTTTGAAAGGCGCTTAGAAATGAAATGTATTATTCTTATTAAAATGAAAATGTGTGTGGGCTAAGCTTCCGGTTGTGTTGTCATTTTTGACCTGAACCAAATATGGTTGTGGTGTGCACACCCACGATTGATGACTTTTCACCCCGTAACAAAGCGGCGACTTGTTCAGCCGTCGTAGATTCACTGGTCGCAGAAGAAAAAGCGTCCCGATTAGCTATCGATTGAATGTTTTGTGTTGCCTCTCAGATTCGGCCTCATCTTTCAGCGAAATGAGCCTGTCCTGCACAAGATGGACTTGGAGACCTTGTCCTACGTGAAGAACATCAGCCTACGGGACTTGGACTGCATCCCCAAGGCGGCGGCTTACACCCACTTGGGCGGCTACTACTTTATCAATTGCCGGCCGGATTCCACGGGCGCCACTCGGCCTCAGATCATCGTGGACGGCGTGACGGACGGCGTGGTGGGCCAGAACCGCGACGTGACCGGAACGCCCCACGTCTCGCCCGACGGTCGCTACCTGGTGACCGTGGACGACGGTGACGGTCTCATGCGTATCCAGACGATCTCAGAGCGTGGTCAGATCGGGGAACCCTTTGACATCCACACCAACCTCCATATCTCCGATCTGGCTTTCCAGCGTTCCTTCACCGAGGCCCACCAGTACAACGTGTTCGGAAGCTCCGGGCGCCAGACCGACGTGTTGTTCGTGGAGCTGCGCAGCGGTAAGGTGAAGATGATCAAGAGCTTGAAAGAGGCCATCGAGGCGTTTGAATGGCCGTGGAGCGCCGGGAACCGGGCGCTGGTGGGCGGTGGTACCTTCGGGAAGTACCTCATGACCCCTTCTCGGGAGTCCCTGTTCATCCTGGACGGGCGGCTCAACAAGCTGAATTGCGAGATCACGGACGTGGTCCAAGGCAATGTGTTGGTTTGGGTCGGGGAGTCTTAGTCCACTTCCGCTATCCCTCCAGTGAATTTTGTGGCACAGGAACGGAGAATTTGAATTGACCATGTCGTGGTTCCACGTCAAGATAAATCTAAAAGTTCTTCAAGTCCCTGAATTATACTTCACTGGTCAACAAGTTTTTCAAATCTACCCTTACGTTTGTAGAAGCTCTCAGTCGTACGGGAGTGGTCCATCGATGAAAAGGTTTCTTCAGCCGTCATCTGTATTTCAGATGTTTCGCTCCTCATCCAAAAAGCTTCATCAGCGAACTAAAGTTGTGCTGGTAGTTCTGCTCCGATATATATCTCTAATATAGCTTTGATAGGTCCCACCTCTGAGGTTGGGGGTTAGCAGTGGGCTACTCCCTGAAGCTAATCTGATTACAGTGATACCTCAGTTTACAAACGCTTTAGTTCACGAACTTTTCGCCTTACGAACATTAAATTTGTGAGAATATAATCTTGGCATACAAACTAGTTTTCGGCAGACGAACCAAACCACACAGCACCACGGTGGCTGGCGGACTAGTTTTCGGCGGAAGAACACCAAACCACACGGTCGAACAGCGCCACGGTGGTTGATGGACTAATTTTCATCACCCCTTTCTTTGAGTGCATACATGGTTTGTTATCAAGTGGAGTACTTTTGCTATGATGGGACTGAAAAAGACCCCACCACAGGCTAGTGTTAAGCCGAAGAAGACACAAAAGACGATCGAGCAGAAGGAGATCATCATTTGTGTGATTTAGCGCCCCAGTACCAGTATGCTAAGTTGACCATTGCTACGTGTGGCTAAGGATGTTTCTGTGCTGTCTAAGCAACGGTCTCAGGCAATAGAAGAGGTTGAAAAACTTGAGTTGATTTGGATGAACGAAAAGCAGCTCGCAGAGGACAGTGTGAGTGAGGGTATTCTCGTCGAGAAAGCATGGCAACTTCACTTGGATATCAAGAGGGAACTACATCAATGACCATCACAAGGCTAAATAAAACAACTTTATTATATTGTACAGTTTATTTCTTTCATTACAATACAATAGCACATTTGTTATACATAAAATAAGGTATATTTTGTGCAGTTTTAAGGCTTATTTAGTAGAAAATGATGTTTTATGGTGACCTAGGAACGGATTATTCTCATTTTAATGGTTTCTTGTGGGAAATTAATGTTTGGAAGACTGATTTTTCTTCTGACACACACTTTCTGGGAACCAATTACATTCGTAAGCTGAGGTATCACTGTACACAAACTGAACAAAGAAGTACAGATGACGGCTGAAGAAATCTTTTCATCGATAAACAACATTTGGCAAACTTTGATTCTGTTTTTCTTATTTTATTTTTTGGTTTCCGCCTAAAGCGGGGAAATCCAAACTCGATCCTGATGCTTTAAGAAGGGCAAAAGAAAAGATCAATGACTTCAAAGATTGATACTTGAGGATGAAGTCGGTAGCTGTCTGTATGAAATATTACAATCTTGGACCAAACAAAAAGAAAACGGAGGGAAATTAATCACTAATCTCATCGGGTGCATCCTAGTCTAGTCTAGAGTGTGATAGAGTTGCATTTCATCGCTAGGCCTTCAGTAGTGCTATGTCGGAATCAATCCAGACTGAAAAATGTGTGGTGTGATTTATGACGAGTCCACTAGAGGCTACCGTTAGCCTGGAAATAATTGACCGACCTTTCATAACGATGTCCATTTTTTCTTGAAAAGTCCGTCTTGAAAATGGCTTTAACGGTAAATCTGCAACCAAATCCATTTCTGCTCCTCCTTCGGCCATTGTGGCTTGACAAAATTGCTATTAAATCAACACAAAAATATATATTTGCTCATGCGGGCTCGCTACTGATCCAGTGTGCTAGCTCTGGCCAGTATGCGCTTATCACTAGCTGCTAGTGATACCATGATTGGCTAGTCACTAGCCAATCATGCGTTTAGCCAATCATAATTTGCGAAAACTCGTTTCCAGCGCCTTCCTGCAGGCCTTGGGTTGCTAACTTGAACTCTGATTGGTTAAAGTAACAGTTTGATTGACACTTATTCGATGTTCCAGGGCCTGCAGAACTGATTTTGAAGGCGTCCAGGTCGATTTCTGACCCTGGTAACAAATGATGGCTAAAAATGTGATTGGTTAAAATCTTAAATACAAAAACAGAGAAAAGTACTGAAAGGAAGCTGAAATTCAGTTTGGAATTTTTTTCACTCATTTACTGCGAGACGTGCAAAATAAATAAATAAATAATAATAATACATACATACATACATACATACATACATACACACATAATAATAATACATACAATACATTTCATTTATAAGCGCATTTCAAAATTCTCAACGTCACTTCACAGTTACAAGATACGTTTTTCTGTGGGTGAGCAGCGGTAGCCACACGCGCCAGCGTTCACTCAACCCAGAAGTAACTCAAATAGATCGAAAGCTAGCTAGATAGCTATCTAAAATGTGTCCACTGGAGTGCCAGGGTTTTTGTCATTGTCACTTGAATTCCAGGACCCACAGAATATTGCATTTTAGGACTACATAAGCATTCACTGCAATGTAAGAAACCTTACACTCTCTTCTTTCATCCAAAAAAACAGTTAGTTCCTAAATGATATGGGTCTGGAGTTATCAGAGCTTGAAATGGGGGCTGCTGTACAAAATACAATACATACATTGATTTATATAGCGCTTTAACAACAGCTGAAGCTGGACAAAGTGTGAACATAGAAAAATAAGAGAAATGTTGCCCTCTTGTGGAAGGGAAAATATTGCTAGAGGTCTGGCCAGCGCTTTTTCAGCACCTGAGCATGAGAAAAAAAATCGGGAATGCTGCTCTACGTCATAATACATTTGTGAATGGCAGTGAATGAGTTAAAATCAATGTATGGACAAAATTTAAATAATTATTCTGTGATTCAGATATTTTTAGGCCAGCAGAGAAGGCCTTGGAATTATTTCGTAAGAATTCATGGACAAAATAAAATTCACATTAGTCGTTGATTCAGATATTTTTTGGCCAGCGGAGAAGGCTTTGCAGGCCCACCACTGGCTTTCTTGTGATACATTGTGTGCAAGACGATGACAGTGAACACTTTCTATGCATTAACAGTCCCAACGAAAACCGCGTCTAGAAAAATTCACAATGACATTTTCACCTGTAAATTCTATCGAAAATCTGTTTTTCCTGTCGCATTATTGTCACGCCTCACTCTGACTTTTTTTCCTGCCCGATTGGTCTTTGTTCTTTTAAAGGACATCCGACACCTACGGACAAGTTACGTCCATAATTTGTAAAATCACTTCATATAGCTATATTGTACGTTTTAAGACTCGCGCTGAATATTCAGGAGGTCTTGTTTTCCAGTTGATGACGATGCCTGACGTGACGTCACGGAGGGAACGCCCCTGACAAAGAAAGCGACACACAATGCATTTTGGGTACTTTTTTTTCGTCTGAAAACACCGTGTTGATGAAATTAGAAGGAAACCTACATAAATAACGTGATGGTGAATCATTGTGTGTTGCACCAAGACTACTATTTGATACGAGTTGACACAAATTCCCAGCAGACAAATCAGCCCATTTCCAACGGAGCTTATGCGCCGTCTTGTGCATTTTCTGGGCTGCTACATTGGAGTCCAGATGCCCCAAAACGAGACGGAAGGACTTCTTTCATTAATGGCAAACATTTATGCTTTCCTCTTCAGAACTATTTGAATCGTATTCATAACTGGATGAGTAACAAGAAAGCATTTTCTCCCAATCTGAACTCTCTGAAGCCATTGTTTTGATTCTGGAGCAAGGCAGTGTGTGACCAATAGTGACATCACGAACAAGGGGGCGGGACTTTCTGAATATCCCGTTATGAGCTCATTTTGTGGCAGTTTTGGCACACTTTAAACTCATTTTTCTTGGTGTTTTGCATTTGACTCAAAATATCAGCCTGCGTGTTTTGGGCATTTTAGATGCTATCAAACATTTTTCCGATGTCAGTTAGGAAACAAAAAAATGGCGTGGGTTGTCCTTTAAAGTCCCCGAACGGCTGATTCAGTTCGTTTCATGTCCACGGTTGTCATGTTTTGTATGTCCGAGCGTGTATCCTTTAGTTCGATGACCGATTGTGATATTTATATGTAAATATATCTCCAAAATAAAAAAAAAAACAACAACACTTGTCCTATTTTCCCTCCTCAACAATAAAATCCATACAAAGGAAGCCATGTGTAATATCTCCTCTTTCGGTTACGACCACACTCTTCTCTTCGCTTACGCCAGGCGATCAATTTAACGCTAGCCGCTTATCATGGCTAACAACACGCGTGTTGTTAGCCATTGGCGGTGATGAATGGCAGAGATGCTATTTTATGTAGCGTGTGATTGTCCCAAGAGAGATTATGATGACTTGAAATTGAAAGAATTCACAATGCATCACTGACTGACATTAAATAGTGACGCTATTGCTAACGTGTTGTAGAAAAATGACAAATAAGTTATCCCGATGCAAGATGTTTCAAAATATTAATAATGGATTTTAGATGTTAACGATTTTTTTTTTCATCTTTTTTCAGAATCAGAAGCATCTTTATTGGCCAAGACAAGGAATTTGTCTCCGGTAGAACACGCTGCACTAGTATCTTCATTAAAAAAAATTGCAAAGAGGTGCGATACAGGTAATATCCGAGTTACGACCGGGTTCTGTTCCGACAAAACGGTTGTAAGTCAAACGGTCGTAAGTCGAAATCCGGTAAGTCGGTAAGTATAACATTTATTAATGAACTGTCCAGTAAACAATTTTGTATACAATTCAGGTACAGTCATAAAAATCGATAATACAAAATTAAAAAATGATAACAATGGCACTAAAAGATATCACATTTATAAATGAAGTGTAAACAGTTTGGCTACCTTTCTATCTTTTTGAGTTACTTCCGGGTTGAGTGAACGCTGGCGCGTGTGGCTGCCGCTGCTCCCCCACAGAAAAACATATTAGCTATGTAGCTAGCTAGCTATTAGCTGTCTAGCTATTTATTATCTAGCTAGCTAGCTTTCTATCTTTTTGAGTTACCTCCGGGTTAAGTGAACGCTGGCGTGTGTGGCTGCCGCTGCTCACCCACAGAAAAACTGTGACTATAAAGTGACCTTGAGAGTTTTGAAAGGCGCTAAGAAATGAAATGAATTATTATTATTATTAGCTTTCTATCAGCTAATTTAGCTAGCTAGCTATTTGAGTAAGGAAACACATTAGCTATCTAGCTAGCTAGCCATCTATTAGCTAGCTTTCTATGTATATGAGTTACTTCCGGGTTTAGTGATTATTAGCTAACTCTAGGTTTCTATGTTTTTGAATTATGCCGGGTTCAGTGAACGCTGGCGTGTATGGCTGCCGCTGTTCACCCACCGAAAAACTGATCCTGCGACTAAAGTGACCTTGAGTTTTGTAAGGTGCTTACAAATGAAATGAAATGTATTATTATTATTATTATTATTATTATTATATAGTATTTAACAGAATACATTGGTTAAAAACAACAGATTGACATGGTATACTATCCTGTCGTGTAAACGTCACGTCGGCCATTTCTAACTGACTTCGACTTACGACCGTTTTGTCGGAACGGAACCCGGTCGTAACTTGGATGTTGCCTGTATATACAGGGTGACTAGGTAATTAGGCCTTCTTTCTTCGTGTTTTGTTTGAATGAAATGAAACGTTGGTCATAACGAGTTTATTATATTCAAAACATCACATCAAAATACAGGTAAGATCCATTTTTGCGGCGTCCACGAACCAAACCGTGATGGTTGATGTGCATCTCGGATGTGAGACGGCCAGAGGCTAATTAAAAGCTATCTCTTCTAGATTAAAGACATATACTGCATATTTCATCTCTAATTCATTCAGCCGCTAGCGGAGCGCACATGTGCCATTTCAGGATGGTGGGCAACAAACGCTGCCTTATATCATATTCTTCTGAAATGCACCCCCCACCCTGCCAACCCCGACACACGCACAGAAATCTTAAATGAGATCTCATTACACTTTTCCGCTGCAGCGATAAGGTGACAGTTTGCTATACTTTAGCACCATCGTCGGGAAAATGAACAGTGGCATGTCCAAAATGTTGATGAGAGGAAATGGCGTATATGTACGTACCTACGTATGTATCTATGTGTGTGTGTGTGTGTGTGTGTGTGTGTGTGTGTGTGTGTGTGTGTGTGTGTGTGTGTGTGTGTGTGTGTGTGCGCGTGTGTGTGCGTGTGTGTGCGCGCGTGTGTGTGCGTGTGTGTGTGTGTGTGTGTGTGTGTGTGTGTGTGTGTGTGTGTGTGTGTTTGGGTAGGTAGGTATGTGTGTGTGTATATATGTGTGTGTATGTATATGTACTGGATGTATGTATGTATATGTATATATGTGTGTGTGTGTATGTATGTGTATGTATGTATGCATGTACTGTCTGTGTGTACATGTATTTGTGTCTATTGTATACTGTATGTATGTATACATATAGTATGTATGTATTTGTGTATATGTGTGTCTATGTATTTGTGTATATGTTTGTATGTGTGTACATGTATGTATATGTATGTACAGTTTATGTATATAGACAGAGAGAGAGAGAGAGTTTGACTTGACTTCTTGAACGTCCCTTTGTTGATGCATAGTTTGCAATGGCCATCTCCATTTCTTGTCACTGGCTGGTGTTTTCTCGGAATAATTCTCTTGTCTGAAATTCCCCCCGAATAACACCAGCGAGTGAATGAATGGGAAAGGAAATACGTGCACTTTCTTAATTATCTGTCGTCGGCGCTTTATCTGGTGGCAATCTCCATCAGGAGACGTGAAGTGGAGGCCGCTTCATCACGCCGTCTCCTTGACGACTGATTGGTTGCGGCTTTCTGCTTCAGTCGCGGCGCCGACTCAAAGACTTTTTCCTTGGCGTGTCAATACATTTGTCACGCAGTCAAATGCGGCTGGCTTGCATATGACGCCAGCTTCAAGTTGACGTGTTAACCAAGAGCAACAGGAAGTGAAGATTATATTACTAGTCCTTACAGGTTTTGGATTACTCACCTAGTTTTGGTTATTTTACAATGGAAGTACTTCCGTGTATTAACAGATGTAGAAGTGAACTTTATAACTTTTTTTCTCTTTTCATTTGTAACAAAGTCTGGCTTAACAAACAGTTCTCCGCTAACGACTCTGCATCGGTGTGGGATGGTCGGAAAGCAATAACAAATTATCGTTTACCTTCCCCCGAAGTACGTCTGTGTAAGCTCTCAGACGTACAGGAGTGGTCCATCGATGAGAAGGTTTCTTCAGCCGTCATCTTGTACAGATGACGGCTGAAGAAACCTTCTCATCGATCCCCCCAAGTAGTGTACAACATGGTCTGGCTAATGAGCTAAATACATTCTTTTGCCGATTTGAAAAGGACACCCCCATTTCCCTCCACCATTACCAGAAACTAGCGTATCTCCGCCCTCTGCCCTACAGATCCACGAACTGGACGCGAGGCGGCTCTTCAAGCAGCAGAAGATCAAGAAAGCTGCGGGACCTGACAGAGTGTCCCCCTCCTGCCTGAAAGTCTGCGCTGACCAGCTGGCTCCGGTCTTCACGCGAATCTTCAACAGATCCCTGGAGCAGTGTGAAGTCCCATCCTGCTTCAAACAGTCTACTATCGTCCCAGTTCCAAAGAAACCAGCACCCTCGGGATTGAACGACTATAGACCTGTCGCTCTGACGTCTGTGGTCATGAAGTCCTTTGAACGCCTCGTGCTGAACCACCTAAAGAACATCACCGGACCTCTGCTAGATCCTCTTCAGTTTGCTTGCCGGGCAAACAGGTCTGTGGAGGATGCGGTCAACATCGGACTGCACCACATCCTCGACCATCTTGACAACACAGGAACCTACGCAAGGATCCTGTTTGTGGACTACAGCTCTGCGTTCAATACCATCATCCCAGAACTCCTCATCCCCAAACTTCTCCAGCTTGGTGTGTCCCCCACGATCTGCCAGTGGACCCTCAGCTTCCTGACAGGACGGACACAACAGGACAGACTGGGAAATATATCATCCATGACACGAACCACGAGCACTGGAGCCCCGCAGGGATGCGTCCTCTCTCCATTGCTCTTGTCTCTCTACACGAACGACTGCACCTCAACGCACCCGGCTGTCAAATTCATAAAGTTCGCAGACGACACCAAGTCATCGGTCTCATCAAAGACGGCGACGAGTCTGCGTACCGACAACAAGTGGAGCAGCTGGAGCTCTGGTGCAGCCGTCACAACCTGGAGCTGAACACGCTCAAGACAGTTGAGATGATGGTGGACTTCAGGAAACATCCATCACCGCAGCTACCCCTCACACTATCCAACTGCCTGGTGTCAACCGTTGAGACCTTCAAGTTCCTGGGAATCACAGTCTCCCAGGACATGAAGTGGGAGGTCAACACCAACTCTATCCTGAAAAAGGCCCAACAGAGAATGTACTTCCTGAGGCTGCTAAAGAAGCATGGCCTGCCACAGGAGGTGCTGCAACATTTCTACACGGCTGTCATCCAATCCATCCTGTGTTCTTCCATCACCGTTTGGTTCGGGGCCGCCACAAAAATGGACAAAATCCGACTTCAACGGACAGTTAGGACGGCGGAAAAAATCATTGTCAGTGCCCTACCCACTCTCGAGGACTTGCACGCTGCAAGAATCCAAACTAGGGCGCGGAAAATCCTACTGGACCCTCCGCACCCTGCCCACCACCTTTTCCAGCTACTCCCTTCAGGCCGGCGCTACCGATCCATGCGCACCAAATCCAGCAGACATTTAAACAGCTTCTTCCCCCAAGCCATTAACTCTTTGAACTCTTTCAACAGTAGCCCAAATGGAACTGTATAGTGCCACTTAGCAGTTTTTTTGACAACGATACTAGTGCAGCGTGTTCTACCGGAAACACATTCCTTGTGTGTTCTACATACTTGGCAATAAAGATGATTCTGATTCTGATTCTGATTTAACATTCGTAAGACGAAAAGTTTGTTAGCTAAAGCTTTTGTAAGCCGAGGTATCACTGTACCTCAAGGAAAATGAACCAGACACGGGCGAATTTCGAGGCATGTGCGATGCAATGGAGCAAGCAAGCAAAACCTGGCGTCACCCCGAAACAATCCGAGAGGCACGCCTGTACATGTTAGCTTTCTCCATTTATCCCCCATGTGACATCGCTGTCGCCTGGGAGCTTTTCTCGGAGACGCCTTCCACCTGGCTGTGTGCTCATTAGCAGCAGATGATACCTAGCGCATGTACTGTGTGTGTGTGTGTGTGTGTGTGTGTGTGTGTGTGTGTGTGTGTGTGTGTGTGTGTGTGTGTGTGTGTGTGTGTGTGTGTGTGTGTGTGTGTGTGTGTGTGTGTCAAAAACAAGACTTGCTGAATATTCAGCGCGAGTACAATATAGCGATATGCGGTGGAATCTTTGTCTTGTACGCTCAGTAGAAGTCATTTGAAGTCATTTTACAAATTATTGACACAACTTGTCCGGAAGCGTCGGTTGTCCTTTAATGGTGTGCGTGAATGACTACAACAACCCAGCAGCATGCTAATTGCGCACTTTTTGAAAAGCGAACTGATTTAATGACTGTGCACAATGTACTGAAATGAAGCATCTGGCCTCAACAAGCAGTAGGCAACAAAATAATGAGCAATAATTATAATTGCGGCATTTCAATTTCCCCTGAGTGGGAAATTTGATACTATCTGAAAATGGCCGTTAATTGGTGTGTGACGGAGAGAAATTCCAACCGGATATTTTCAAACTCGCCTTCACGTGCAACTTTGGTACCACGTCTGTGTAAGATCTCGGTCGTACAGGAGCTAAATAACAAATAATAAATTAATTAAATTAAAAAAAACATATAATAAATAAATATACAGTGATACCTTGGCTTACAAACTTAATTAGTACCCAGACAGAGTGTGTAAGGCGAAAAGTGTCTATCCCAAAAATTAATTTCCCATAGGAAACCATTTAAATGTGAATAATCCGTTCCATGTTCCCCATAAAACATCATTTTCCAAAAAAATAAGTCTTAAAACCACACATAATAGACCTTATTTTATGTATAATAAATGTGCTATGGTATTATAATTCAAGAAATAAACTGTACTGTATAATAAAGTGGTTTTATTGACCTTTGTGATGGTCGTTGATGGCTTGATGGAATGGAGAGGCCGAATTCATCAGCATGAAACACTTGATGAGGAACGTAGCCTTCTTCTTTCACCATCTTGAGGAATGATCCCTTGGAGGTGCTATAATTTTACCTAGTTCCTCATCAACTGTGTCCTGTTTAGCTGGGTTGATTGGTTTTTGCATCACGTGTACAGACGACTTGTGCGGGTTATTTGTGGTGCCTGATTGATGGGATATTTTAACCTTGATTGGATATTTTAACCTTGGGATACTCTAACCCTCCATCCCTCCTCACTGCTGCGTTCTTGACCAATCACGTGGCTTTACCCGAATACTGGGGGCGGGGAATAGAGGACAAAAACAATCCGGCTGCCATTTGCTTTTAGAACAGTCTCGTTCGCAAATGACACATCACTCATTGTGGCGCTCTGTGTGTATCCTGAAAAATAGTTTGTATGCTAAGGTAAAATTTTCATCAATGTAACGTTCGTAAACCGAAAAGTTCGTAAGCCAAGAGGTTCGTAAACCGAGGTATCACTGTATAAATAAGTGAATAGGTGAATAAAAAAAAACAAGTCGATACATAAATAAAGCAAATAAATAAGTGAATAAATTAATGAATAAATAAACATATATAAATAAATAAATGAAACGGTAAATAAGAGAATCAATAAAGTAATGAACCGAGAAAGCGACACACAATGCATTTTGGCTACTTTGGCCTGAAAACTTCGTGGTGATGGCGAAATTAGAAGGAAAACACATAAATAACGCCATGTTGAGTTGTTGTGTGTTGCACCAAGACTACTATTTGATACTAGTTGACACAAATTCCCAGCAGACAAATCAGCCCATTTCCAACGGGGCTTGGGCGCCATCCTGTGCATTTTCTGGGCCGCTAGATTGCAGTCCAGATGCCTCAAAATGACACGGAAGGACTCTTTAATCGATTGCAAACATGTATGCTTTCCTCTTCAGAACTATTTGAATCATATTCATAACTGAATGAATAACAAGAAAGCATCTTCTCCCAATCTGAAGCCATTGTTTTGATTCTCCAGCAAGGCAAGACATCCTGGCGTGACGTCACGAACGATGGGGCGGGACCTTCTGAAACTGGCCACTTCCGGTTTCAATTTGAAGTCGTTTTTAGACACTTGAAGTCATTTTTCTTGGTGTTTTGCATTGGACTCCAAATATCAGCGTGCCTGTTTTGGCTATTTTCGATGCTATCAAACGTTTTTCTGATGTCAGTTGGGAAACAAAAAACTGGTGTCGGTTGTCCTTTAAACAAGTCAAAAAGCTGCCAGCGTTGTTTGTATCGATCTGCACAAGCTAAAAGCAGACGTTGCGCTCAAAAACAAGGGCACGGTGTGCAGATAAGTGGTTTTTCCACTTTGGCCTTTTTGTCTCGTGTGTTTTCGTGTTTGTGTCTCGCACATTCTTGCTCGTGTAGACAAAGTCAAGTCTTCTTTTTGCCGCTCCTTCAGAATACGGAATGAGTTGTTTGCCAACACAAACAAGGGGCTCCGAGGTGCGTTTGTCAAAGTCATGTCAAGGAATTCTTAAACGGCATACACACAAGAAAACTACAGTTATATAGACCTCAGCTCACAAACTAAATTGGGTCCCAGAATGTAGTGAATGTAAGGCAAAAAGTTTGTCTGCCAAACATTTCTTTCCCACAAGAAACCATTAAAATGAGAATAATCCGTTCCCAGGTCCCCATAAAACATCATTTTCACCTCAATAAGCCTTAAAACAACACCTTATTTTATGTATAATAAACGTGTGATTGTATTGTAATGAAAGAAATAAAATGTACTATATAAGAAAGTCATTTTATTGACCTTTGTGATGGTTGTTGATGTAGTTACCTCTTGATGATATCCAAGTGGAGTTGCTGTGCTTTTTCGGCGATAATACCCTCACTCACTGTCCCCTGCTAGCTGCTTCAGGTTAATCCAAATCAACAGAAGTTTTTCAACCTCTTCTATTGCCTGAGACCGTTTCTTAGACACCACAGAAACACCCTTAGCCACACGTAGCAATAACGTACTGGTACTGGGACGTTAAGTGACAAAAATGCACACCGAGTTGATGGCTTGATGGAATGGAGTGGGTGGAGGAGGAAGGGAGGGAGTTACTGTTTGGAAGGAGAGTCACAGACGCACCCTTAATAGCTTCCGTGTTCTTAAGGATGGTCGCAATGGTCGACTTGGCGTAATGTCGGTCGTAAGTCGGATGTTACCTGTGTAGATAATATATAACATACAGACGCTCCCCTACTGATGAAGATTCTAGTTACGAACAAAGGTACATATGTACATTTTTGTAGTAACATATGTAGTCTTCTCTCCAGTTGTACATGGACATATCATCTAATATATTTTATTAAACGTTTATTTTTCAGTACAAACCAATACAGGTTACTTATAGAAGCCTTAAACATACTTATATACGCCTTAAATATCCATTCCATACGAAATATAGCACTGAAGCAAGTCGGATGTTACCTGCATATGGGAAAAGTTACACCATTCATTGGGGCCTTATACTTCGGTGCACCATGTACACCCGAAAATATGATACAGGGATACCTTGGCTTATGAACTTAATTGGTTCCCAGACAGTGTAAGGCGAAAAGTGTGTATCCCAAGAATTAATTTCCCATAGGAAACCATTAAAATGAGAATAATCCATTCCCAGGTCCCCATAAAACATAATTTTCTACTAGATAAGCCTGAAAACTCCACGAAATATACATTATTTTTTTGCATATTAAATGTGCTATGGTATTATAATTAAAGAAATAACCTGCACTGTGTAATAAAGTGGTTTTATTGACCTTTGTGATGGTCGTTGATGGCTTTATGGAATGGAGTGGCCGCTTTCATCAGCATTAAACATTGATGAGGAACGTAGCTTTCTTCTTTCACCATCTTGTGGAATGATCCCTTTTAGGTGCGTTCTCTGTGATAATTTTATCTAGTTCCTCATCAATTGTGTTCTGTTTAGCTGGGTTGATAGCATTTTGCATCAAGTGAACAGATGGCTTGTGCAGGTGGTTTGTGGAGGCTGATCGATGGGATATTTTAACCTTGCAGTCTACACTCTGCCTTTGAACTATCAAAGTTGAAACTCTTTCACTGCTGTCTGCCTGTCCCTTGAATGTTTAAACCACCTCCTATCACTGCTGCGTTCTTGACCAATCACGTGGCTTTAACCGAAGACTGGGGGCGGGGAATAGAGGACAAAAACAGTCGGCTGCCATTTTATTGCTAGAAGAACGGGCTTGTTCGCGAACGACAGTGAGGCAGCTCAGTGTACGAAAAAAGTTTGTATGCCAAGGTAAAATTCGGATGCCAAGGTATAATTTTCATAAATGTAACGTTCGTAAACCGAAAAGTTCGTAAGCCAAGGGGTTCGTAAACCGAGGTATCACTGTATTTTTGATTTCAGCCAGTTGTCTGCGTCGCCAAAGCATGTGATCGGAGAGCATCTCGAGCACAAACTATTTCCTCTTCTCTTTCTGCGTCCTCCAATTGCTTGATTAAAAGCGGCGGCGGCACAATCACGGAGAATGAGCCAGCCGCTTCGCAGCCGCACCGAGTCGACGTGAGTCTGCGTTCGACGTGATTACAATGAGTCCCGCCAGCCTCGCCCAGAGAGAGCGCATCACTCTGGAAGTAAATGAAGCCTGCCAAGCTCTCGCCGAGACATTTGGAAGGCATCGTTATTGCTTTTTACAGACAAACGTAGAATTTAGCTTCACAAGTGTCTTTCAACGGATAGTTAGGACGGCGGGGAAAAATCATTGGCACCGCCATAGCCAATCTCGAGGACTTGCACACTGCAAGAATCCAAACAAGGGCGTGGAAAATCCGACTGAACCCTCTCCACCCTGCCCACCACCTTTTCCAGCAACTGCCCTCCCCTCAGGCAAGCGCTACCGATCCATGCGCACCAAATCCAGCCGACATTGATACAGCTTCTTCCCCCGTCGCCATTAACTCTCGAAACAGTAACCCTAATAGAACCGTATGGTGCCTCTGGATGACTGAAGCGACCACAGAGTCATAGAAAGTCTTTAGGGGTGACCCCTGAACCCCAAAAGACCTCAATTTCCTGAGTAGGAAGAGGCGACTCTGACCCTTTTTGATCAGGGCATCCGTGGTTGTAGTCCAGTTCAGTTTATTGTTGAGAGAAACACCCAGGTACCTCGGCTTGTGAACACTCGCAAACTTCCTACTGCCTATACTACTACTACTACTACAAATAATTATTAGTGTTGCTTCGTTAGCCTTTGCAAGCTTTCACTAGCCTTTGTTAGCCTTCGCTAGCTATACTACTACTACTACGACTACGAATAATAATTACAATTATTGTTGCTTTGCTAGCCTTCACTCGTCTTCGCTAGTCTTCACTAGCCTTGGCTAGCCTTCGCTAGCTTTGGCTAGCCTTTGTTAGCCTTGGCTAGCCTTTGCCAGCCTTCGCTAGCCTTCGCTAGCCTTCGCTATCTTGCCAAGAGTCCCAAATGTTCAGCTCTCAGTTGTGTTGTCGACTGACTTTTTGAGACTGTATAAGTGTTGTTTCCTTCACATGGTAGAATTGAAACCTTTTCAACAGATGCCCATTTCACGCTAATATCAGAGCATTGTCATCAAATGCTGAGTAGTATTACTTTATTTCAATGTTGCTGTACCGATGACCAGAGAAATACATCTGCGGAATGCTATGCATCGGGAGAAATGAGGCGGAAAGTGGACTTTCCCACGTTTGCTGAGATGCGGGCTTCCCCGGGGAGCCCTTCCAGCAAAGGAAAGTATCAAAAAGGCCCTTTTCAGATGGCACCCAAGAGGAATTGAAGTTGCAATTGGCCCAGCGATGGCCCATCGCTCCCCCTACACACCAAAGTTTGAAGGTTCACCACATGGGAGGGAATGAAACGGGGAGTGACTCAAGGCGGAAATTCATCTCTTCAGGGCTGTACACCACATTGGGGCTACGCTCTGATTTCATGGAGCTTTGCTCGCGGCAATGGCTGCCCACTCCCTAAAAAAAATCACGTGCCAGCGTTCACTCAACCCGGAAGCAACGTAAATAGATAGAAAGCTAGATAGCTAGTGAGATAGCTAGATAGCTAATATATAGCCAGATAGATAGCTAATATATAGCCAGATAGATAGCTAATATATAGCCAGCTAGATAGCTAATATATAGCCAGCTAGATAGCTAATATATAGCCAGATAGATAGCTAATATAGTGTAACGTCCGGTGCTTGTGATTTGCATGTTTGAGGGCTGGGCCAGTCGGGCGAGCATGACGTCACAGAGAGAGGGAGGACCCGAACGAGTAGTCCGCGGGAGAGCCTGAGGGAGAGCATGAGCATGAGTTGTACCACCGACATCTCCAATTTGAATGCTAACTGCTACATTTGCTCAATAAAAGCCTGACCGGCTGTGCCAGCGACTGTGCGCATCGTTTATCACGCCGAGGGCCATTACAATATAGCCAGCTAGATAGCGAGCTCGCCAGCTACATAGCCAGCTAGCCAGATAGATAGATCGATAGCCAGCTAGATAGATAGATAGCTAGCCAGCTAGATAGCACGCTAGATAGGGAATGAAAGACATGTCATGCATTTTATTTTCCACAAACAAACCCAACGCCAATCAAAGTGGCTGCCGCGACGTCGAGTCGAGTTTGCCCAACCAAATGCCAGATAATAGAAGATAGGATTCATCACCTCCACTTTATTTCCATCAAAGCCGCCGTTTTATGAGGCAACGTCGTATCATTCGCATGCAAATATCTTGTCAAGCTTTGGCCACAAACTCCCAGCAGCGCAGACGGCGGCGGCGGCGGACCGTTTCAGAATGTCAAGAAGAGACAAGCGTAAAATGAGCGAGACGCTGCAGGACAATTGCGGCGCTTCATCCATGAGAAAGACTCCAATTGAGTGGTTCTCCGCAAACTAACACAGCGCCGTCCACTCGAGATACGTGAGCGGGCATGCGGGAAGGATTTCCGCCCTTGGTGTCTTTGAAGAGTTGCCTCACTCGCCCTAATTGTCTGGCCTTTGTGGACTAATTGCTTGTCTGCTTCTCGCGACTGCTCAAAGGCAAAATCGCTTCTTTTCTTCCTACCTACATCCACCCCACCTCACCCTCATACCTGTCAAGCGGCCGTATTTTGACGTACAGTGATACCTTGGCTTACAAACTTAATTGGTTCCCAGAAGGTGTGTCTAAGGTGAAAAGTGTGCATTCCAAACACAACACAACAGGTCTCAATAAAACATAATTTTCTTATTTTTTAAGCCTTAAAACTACACAAAATATGCCTTATTTTATGTATAATAAATGTACTATGGTATTATAGAGAAATAAATAAATGGATGGATACATCAATAAATACATAGATAAATAAATAGATGAATAGATAAACAAATAAATGGGTAAATACATCAGTAAATACATAGATAATTAAATAAATGACGAGATAAACAAATAAAAAATGGATAGATACATAAATACATGGATAGATACATACATACATATATAAATAAATAGGTGAATAAACAAAAAAGGATAGATAAATAAATGGGTGAATAAATATGTGTAAGGTGAAAAGTGTGTATCGCAAAAATTCATTTCCTAGAGGAAACCATTAAAAGGAGAATAATCCGTTCCTAGGTCCCCATAAAACATAATTTTCTACTTTCTTATTTATTTTTATTTATAAGCCTTAAAACTACACAAAATATACCTTATTTTATGTATAATAAATGTGCTATGGTATTATAGATATATAAATGGATAGAGAAATAAATAAATGGGTGAATAAATATGTGTAAGGCGAAAAGTGTGTATCCCAAAAATTAATTTCCCATAGGAAACCATTAAAATGAGAATAATCCGTTCCCAGTTCCCCATAAAACATAATTTTCTTATTTTTTAAGCCTTAAAACTACACAAAATATACCTTATTTTATGTTTAATAGATGTTTTATGGTATTATAGATAAATAAATAGATAAATAAATTGATAGATACCTAAATAAATACAATACATTGATAAATAAATAGATGAATAGATAAACAAATGGGTAGATACATCAGTAAATAAATAAATAAATAAATAAATGACTAGATAAACAAATAAAAATTGATAGATAAATAACTACATGGATAGATACATATATAAATAAATAGGTGAATAAACAAAAAAAATAATAAATGGATAGATAAATAAATAAATGGGTGACTAAATATGTGTAAGGTTGAAAAGTGTGTATCCCAAAAAATAATTTCCCATAGGAAACCATTAAAATGAGAATAATCTGTTCCCAGTTCCCCATAAAACATAATTTTCTTATTTTTAAGCCTTAAAACTACACAAAATATACCTTATTTTATGTTTAATAAATGTTTTATGGTATTATAGATAAATAAATAGATAAATAAATAAATTGATAGATACCTAAATAAATACAATACATTGATAAATAAATAGATGAATAGATAAACAAATGGGTAGATACAACAGTAAATAAATAAATAAATAAATAAATGACTAGATAAACAAATAAAAATTGATAGATAAATAACTACATGGATAGATACATATATAAATAAATAGGTGAATAAACAAAAAAATTAATAAATGGATAGATAAATAAATAAATGGGTGACTAAATATGTGTAAGGTTGAAAAGTGTGTATCCCAAAAAATAATTTCCCATAGGAAACCATTAAAATGAGAATAATCTGTTCCCAGTTCCCCATAAAACATAATTTTCTTATTTTTAAGCCTTAAAACTACACAAAATATACCTTATTTTATGTTTAATAAATGTTTTATGGTATTATAGATAAATAAATAGATAAATAAATAAATTGATAGATACCTAAATAAATACAATACATTGATAAATAAATAGATGAATAGATAAACAAATGGGTAGATACAACAGTAAATAAATAAATAAATAAATAAATGACTAGATAAACAAATAAAAATTGATAGATAAATAACTACATGGATAGATACATATATAAATAAATAGGTGAATAAACAAAAAAAATAATAAATGGATAGATAAATAAATAAATGGGTGACTAAATATGTGTAAGGTTGAAAAGTGTGTATCCCAAAATATAATTTCCCATAGGAAACCATTAAAATGAGAATAATCTGTTTCCAGGTGCCCATAAAACACATTTTTTTATTTTATAAGCCTTAAAACTACACAACATATACCTTATTTTATGTATAATAAATATGCTGTGGTATTATAGATAAATGAATAAATGGATAGATACATTAATAAATACATCATAAATAAATCTTCGACATCGATGACGGACTGTCGACTTTACCGCCTTCAAGCAGGGGTTAAAAAGTCAAATCCACTTCAAGGTTTGTCTCTTTGATGTTTCAAATGCCCGGCCGGCCGGCCGGCGCATGGTCTGTCAGCTGTCCCTTCTGGGAAATGTGCACCGCATTGCCGCTGACACTCGACAGAGAAAGTCTTTTGCGGCTCAGCACTCCGACGCTCCACAAGAGAGATTGGATCCACAGCCCAGGCATAAATAACACGCGACTGCGACTGGGGATGACGACGGACAGCAAATAAGAGAGGCGAAGGGGTGACATTGCAAATGCAGCAAGTGTTCAAGTAGACCGCAGCCGACTCGCCCGACTGCTCAAAATTCAACGCAGACGCCGGCACAGACATATATCAGATGCGGGGTGATGGTGTCTGTTTGTTTGGTTTTTTTTTTACAGACTTCCTGGAGCCCTCAAAGTAATGCACCGGAACACTTTCGGTATTCCGAGTGAGTCTGTGTAAGCTCTACAGTCGTACAGGAGTGGTCCATCGATGAAAAGGTTTCTTCAGCCGTCATCTGTACTTCTTGGAACGTTTCGCTTCTCATCCAAGAAGCTTCGTCAGCAAACTAAAGTCTGACTGCTAGTTTCGGCCCAATGATTACATTTATTAAAATTGTAAAGAGCAATACATTGGGGAGACTAAACAAATTTTCAAAAAAAGACTTTATCAACATGGCAGGGATAATTCTAGTGGGCCTCAATCGGCACCTAACAACCACCTCAACCACTCATTTGACGACAATGAGGTTAAAGGAAGGAAAAGAAGCGATTTTCATAAAACAGCTAACTCCTTCACTAAACCGATATGGTGGGGTGAACTTCAATTTGGATCGTTCCTACAATAGACTGATTAGGCAACATAGGCTTAGTTATGCTGATGAGGTGATACCAGGGAAAATTGGGCAATCAGGCCAGTCGTCAGTCAGAGCAATAGAAGAAATCAGTGGAGCCGCAGGGAGTAGTCCTCTGCTCCCCCACAACCTGAGAGCAGGGACCAATCATAGTAGAGTCCAGAACCGCAACCTTTGGACAGTGGGGATATATATATATAGGGCCGATACTACCAGTAAGACTTTAGTTTGCTGACGAAGCTTCTTGGATAAGAAGCGAAACGTCCGACACCTTCAAAGAAGTGCAGATGACGGCTGAAGAAACCTTTTCATCGATACTAGTTGACACAAATTCCCAGCAGACAAATTAACCCATTTCCAACAGAGCTTGGGCGCCATCTTGTGCATTTTCTGAGATGCTACATTGGAGTCTTGACGGCTCGAATTGATCCGGAAGGACTTCTTTCATCGATTGCAAACATGTATGCTTTCCTCTTCAGCACTATTTGAATCATATTCATAAGTGGATGAGTAACAAGAAAGCATCTTCTCCCAATCTGAAGCCATTTTTTTATTCTAGAGCAAGGCAAGACGTCTTGGCGTGACATCACGAACGAGGGGGCGGGACTTTCTGAAACTCGGCATCTCCGAGCTCATTTTGAAGTCGTTTTGGGACACTTGAAGTCATTTTTATCTGTGTTTTGCCTTTGACCAAAAATATCAGCCTGCGTGTTTTGGGTATTTTCGATGCGATAAAACGTTTTTCTGATGTCAGTTCGGAAACCAAAAAAGAGGTGTCGGTTGTTCTTTAATGGATAACACATACGGTATGTGAACTACGCGTACTCTTAAATTCTAAACAATCTGTAAAATTCCAGAGTCGATTTATGATGGCTGTTTTTTTATTGATGCGTGCAGGTAGGAAGAGGACAAACTCCACTCTAAGTGCTAATTCATCAGCAGAGTCATTAAAGCTAATGACTGCGCCATCGCCGCATCAGCATCTTAATGGCCTTGCACTACTACCGCCAGCGAGCGAGCCCCCCCTCAAATATATTGTTTACACATGAAGCAAAACAGCGTGCAGATAATTAATTTTTACACCGACACTCCACCTTCACCAATTACTCTTCTTTTGGGTGGCATTACGATGCCGAGATCGGAATGTTATTACCTCCGCACTCTGAATATTCTCGCCGATCTACTTGCGCAGAGGCACATTGAACAAAACAACAACGCCGAAACATTACGAGCTCACTAATCACATTTGGACATGTCATATTTCAACAAAATAATTATCTGTGGCTAAAAGTGAAAACTAGCTATAGAGAGCTATTGAGCTTCCGAGCTAGCTATCAAGCTAGCTGGCTGGCTAGCTACATATCTATCCATCTAGCCATTTCTTCACCCATTCATATCTATCTATCTATCTATCTATCTATCTATCTATCTATCTATCTATCTATCTATCTATCTATCTATCTATCTATCTATCTATCTATCTATCTATCTATCTATCTATCTATCTATCTATCTATCTATCTATCTATCTATCTCGCTCGCTAGCCATCCACCTATCTAGCTAGCTATGCATCTATCTCGCTCGCTAGCTACCCACCTATCTCACTCGCTAGCTATCCACCTATGTCGCTGGCTAGCTATACGCCTATGTCGCTCGCTAGCTATCCACCTACCTCACTATTTATATCATAGATACACACACACACACACACACATGTTGAGTGCATATTGTGCAGTTGACTGTAGTGATATTTTGCAGTCCACATAAAACATATCAATGTGTGTGCGTGCGTGTCTGTGTGTCACTTGTATAATCCATTTAGTCTCACAAAGCAATATTGCTTTGTGGAATTCTTGTGCGGTAAAATGCGGCGCGCAAATGAGATTTGTGCGTCTTGATGAGACGGGAATGCCTTTCAGGCGTAACACCGGCGCCGCCGTCAAGGTTAGCAAAATGTGGAGAGGCTACGACAGCAACTCTTGTTGAAGTGTTGTGGATCAAATGCTCCATTAGATGAGCATAGTCAATGAGTCATCGGATAGGAAAGTAGTCATTCGTGCCATTGAAGTACATAAAGTCATCTCGACAGGGCTGGACTGGCACAAAAATTGGCCATTACATTTTTGGCTTTGCACAACCGTATGCTAATGTATTAGCATTTTTATCTTCTTCTTTTCCTTTGGGCTTTTCCCTTCAAGCCCTTCACAGCGAATCAGTAACCTCCATCTTCAGAGGTATGATACGCATGTTTGTTTTGGCCAAGCTTTTACGTCGGATGCCCTTCCTGACACAACCCTCTGCATTTATCCGGGCTTGGGACCGGCACAAGAAGACTTATGTCCCTTTTGTGGCTACAGAACAAGCAACTCGCTCAGTAAAAGGCTCCCAAGCACAAACTGGTCATCGGTACAGCAACAATCAAAAAAATAGCATTGATATATATTTAGGCCAGAGTTATGTTGTGATGTCACGATTCCTTTGTGTTTACAGTGGCCCTAACTCGCTGTTAGAGTTGAAATCAAGAAATAATTGAAAGTCACACCAAAAGGAGGGAAGACGTCTCTTTGTTGATTTTTTTACTTGCAAGGAGAATATTAAAGACGTCCCTTTTATTACAGTGACTGGCTTTGGTAGATAGTTTCTCGTAAGCAGGAAATTATTTTATTCTAATCAAAGTTTCAGCTAGGTCGATCTATCTATCTGTCGGTCGGTCGGTCGGTCGGTGTCGGGCTGTCGGTCTGTATGTCTGTCTGTCGGTCGGTCGGTCTGTCAGTCGGTCTGTCTGACTGTCTGTCAGTCTGTCAGTCTGTCAGTATGTCAGTCTGTCTGTCGGTCGGTCTGATGGTCTGTCTGACTGTCTGTCTGACTGTCTGTCTGTCGGTCTGTCAGTCTGTCGGTCGGTCGTCTGAGTCGTCGGGTGGGGTGTTGGTCTGTCGGTGTCGGTCTGTCTGACTGTCTGTCAGTCTGTCTGTCGGTCGGTCTGACGGTCTGTTGGTCTGTCTGTCGGTCTGTCTGATGGTCTGTCTGATGGTCTATCTGACTGTCTGTCTGACTGTCTGTCTGTCGGTCTGTCTGACGGTCTGTTGGTCTGTCTGTTGGTCTGTCGGTCTTTTTGTCGGTCTGTCGTTCGTTCTGTCGATAGGTCTCTCTGTTTGTCTGTCTGTCTGTAGTAGTAACATATTAAACTGGCAAAAACAACATCATGCCACCACCACCACCACCCTAACATTTTCCCCAATAACAAACACCTGGTGCGTATTTAAGGATCAGGTGTGATTTTGAAGGATCGCTAAGAATTCAAGTCCTCATAAAGGTTGAGAAGGCGCGGAAAACAAAAATGTCCGTTTCATTGCTGAAACATGAACACTAGTGAGACATGAGACTAGGAATGAGGCTTTGTAGCCACTGCTGCGTAGTAAACATCCAATTGATTAAAATTGATGAGTATTTATGTGTGTATCGGATGTACACGCGCACAGGCGCTCATCACCCTGAGTCTAAGAAGAAGTAGCAACTCAATGGGTCCGTGAGGAACCGTCGAGTTTTCTTCTCTCAACAACCCGACATTAAAAGGCAGCGTTGAAGGCAACGCCTTGAGATCAAAGATAGATAGATAGATAGATAGATAGATAGATAGATAGATAGATAGATAGATAGATAGATAGATAGATAGATAGATAGATAGATAGATAGATAGATAGATAGATAGATAGATAGATAGATGGGAGGGGGGAGAGTCGGTCGGTCGAAACACCCGAGGATTACGAAAAAAATACTAGAAAGATGGAAAGAAACCCCAAAGACATTACAAGATACTTTGATCAGCATGCTAATAGCTAATTAGCATGCTAATGAGCAACTAAATGATTTGGGGTTTTTTTTTCTCTTTCCAGTGAAGAATGTTTACATAACATGTTTGTGTTCTTCATATTATGCTAATGATGTACCCTGTTGATGAGATAGCTTTTGAATATAATATTTGCGAAAACAATGATAGCGGCTCCAATAGCCACAGGGTGCGTCAAATAAACACATCCAGAAAACAAACTGTTTGGAAATATAAATGCCACAAATGAGAAGTAGTCAGATATGGACTTAAGAGAGTAACTCATTTTAAAAGTACAATTTAAAATAAGTTGTTTTAACTCATTTACTGCAATTCACAAATGTATTCAGGAATTGAAAAGTGTGAAGTCGAGCGCCATTCCCGAATTTTAGTTTTTTTTCATGCTTGGGTGCCGATAAAGCACTGTTCAGACATTATTTTTTTCATTTCCTCAAGGGGGCAGCATTTGCCTTTTGTCCATGTCAGCGCTTTGTTCCAGCTTGCGCTGTTGTTGAAGCGCTATATCAACCAATATGTATGTATTACATTGTATTTTGGCCCTCATTTCGAGCTCATATAACACCAGAACCATATCACTTAGGAATTAACTCCTGATGACAGAAAATAATCTAAGGTTTCTAATGCTGTATTGCTATCTATTTGCTATGTATTAGCTTTCTATTAGCTATCTATTTGCTATCTATTAGCTAACTGGTCGGCTTGCTAGATATGCGGCTAGCTATCTATTAGTTATATAGCTAGTTGTCTCTCTTCATCAGGTGAGCTCACTCACGCAAACGCTGACCAAACGTCTACCTTCAATTTTCAATTCTGTATCCGTTTTGCCGTCAAAAAGCATGTCGTCATTGATCATTTGCGAGCTGCGAGCTGCTTTCTGATCCAGAAAAAGTCCACGCAAAGCGCCTCCCTCCATGCTGCTCTGCGTGTTGTTAATGCAGCCTGTCAGATGTCTCGTCCACTGACGACGCCCTAAAAGCCAAACGGGCCTGCAGGCGTCGGGGGGGATGGGAGGGGGGGGGGGGGGGGGGTCTTTCCCAACCTTTTCTAAGGAAACGAGCGTCTCCTTCGCCGATGGCCGCTTTGATTCCAGCTTTTGCCTTTTGGAAAATGTCAGCCCTCATTATCTGGGAAATCCATCTGTGCCCGCTTCCCCACAGGCGCACTCACGGTGTTTTGTCAACTTCTGGTCTTGGCTATCACCTTCAACTGCCAACACACAACAATTCAAGTTGATAGCGTCTGTGTAAGCTCTCAGTCGTACAGGAGCGGTCCATCGAGGAAAAGGTTTCTTCAGCCGTCATCGGTACTTCTTTCAAGGTGTCGGACGTTTCGCTTCTTATCCAAAAAGCTTCGTCAGCGACAATGACGCTTAAAATCTTAGCGAAAGAAAAGTGCCTAAACTACCAGCAAAAGATTTCAGTTCGCTGACGAAGCCTTTTGGATAAGAACTAAAATCCCGACTGATTACTTCTATTGTCCTGCCTGATTATGGGGTCAACAACTGGCCTGATTGCCCCATTTGATCTGGTATCACCTCATCAGCATAACTAAGCCTATGTTGCCTAATAAGTCGGTTGTAGGAACGATCCAAATTGAACTTCAGCCCATCATGGCGATTTAGTGAAGGATGTTGCTGCTTTACGAAAATAGCTTCTTTTACTCCCCATTCAAACCATCAATTTGAGAGGCAAATGATGTCGTTGCGGCTAACGACCGACACTAACGTTGTCGTCATTCTTTTTTTACTTTGCGCTGAAAAGAGGGACTGCTTGCTTGCTGAATCATAATTTTGTCTGTCACCATCGCCATATTCATTTGTAACAATAATAATAACAATAATAATAATAATAATAATAATAATAATACATTCCATTTCTCAGCGCCTTTCAAAACTCTCAAGGTCACTTTACAGTCACAGGATCAGTTTTTCTGTGGGTGAGCAGCAGCAGCCACACGCGCCAGTGTTCACTCAACCCCATTTGGTATCATGGGGTCCCATGATACCAAAAGTACTCCACTCGATAACAAACCACGTCTGCTCTCAAAGAAAGTGGGTGTGGAAAACTAGTCCACCAGCCAGCTGTGTGGTTTGGTTCGTCCGCCGAAAACTAGTTCATTAGCCAACACGATGCTCGCAAATTTAATGTTCTTTAGGCGAAAAGTTCGTGAGCTAAAGCGTTCGTAAGCCGAGGTATCACTGTATATACAGGTAACATCTGACCTATGACCAGCTTGACTTACGACCACCCATACTTACGACCATGACCTCCAGACCTTATTCTTTAACATTTTAATTCTACACCTGGCACCGCAACAATTTTGGCTAGCCAGCATGTCACACACTCGTACAGCAATCGACCGTGTGATGGCACCAGAAGGGGGGGGGGGGGGGGTTTGCGTGTCATTTAGCCTCTGACTCTCTACTCAACATATTGAATGGATTTCGACTTACGACCATTTCGACTTACAGCCGTTTGGTGGAACTCGGTCGTAAGTTGAATGTTACCTGTATTTACATTTAAAAAAAAAAAAACTTGTCACAGCATGCGCCTCTCTTCCGGGACCTGTTATACGGAGTCATATTCCAAGAATACCACCGCACCGTTAAATGGCCAAAACGGGAGGGTGTATTTTTGTGCTATTAAAAAAAAGGGGGGAAACAAATTCTCTCTTCCTGTATTTTCTCTCCTCTTGGCCTTCACCAAGCGCCATTAACTTTAGATGTACACAGTATATATATATATGGATGAAGTGCAAGGAATTCAATCTCCTGACCTCGGCTACAATGCTAAGGATTTGCCTTCTGTGGACTCGTGAAATCTCCTCGTGAAATATACTCCCATGCAACTCCGCTATAAATATATATATGACATCGTGCGCCAGCACGCCGCCCGATAACAAAAAGAGCACAAGGCAAAGACCTTTTTGCACTTTATTTGCACTTTTTTTCTTTCTTTCTCCGTGAGCGCAGGTGCTAGAAGAAGGTCAGCTTGTGACAAAAATGAAAACGTTCATTTTCACCCTCGCGAATTGAAGGAGTAAAAATGACACCTTGCAAGATGGGATTTATTAATTTTGTTGTGTGTGTGTTGGGGAGCTCAATTAAACCATGAGCTGCCAATAGGGAACAAACATTTTTAATCATCTTCCCACCAAAGTGACAATTAAAGGACAACCGACGTCACTTTTTTGTTCTTTAACTGACATAAAAAAACGTTTGATAGCATCTAAAATACCCAAAACATGCAGTATGATATTTTTATTGAAATGCAGAACACCAATAAAAATGACTTCAAGTGTCCAAAATCTGTAAAAATTGAGCTGCAGAAAAAAATATACTGTGACTGTAAAGTGTCCCTGAGAGTTTTGAAAGGCGCTTAGAAATGAAATGTCTTTTTCTATTATTATTATTATTATTATTATTATTATTATTATTATTATTAAAAAGCCCAAAGTTCCATCATGCTGCGGGCGTGTTTTTATACAATCCAGTGCAGTAATTGATCTATCGTTTCACCGCCAGGGGGCATTGCGTACTAAAGTTAAGCTTGATATGGCGTGAACGAAGAAGAAAGAAGAGCGCCTGTTTGACTTCTCGTAAGTTTGAAACAAGAGTTCAATAATTGTTATGAAAGCTAAGAAAGTTTTCGAGCTAATGCAGCCTAAGGTTTAGAAACAAATATGTTTAATGTTTAGAAACAAGCGCGTGGTTCCACATTTCAAGTTTGAACTTGACTCCAGCGATGGAAGCGCCATCACACGCAGTTTGTGAGCCGTCTGAGATAAAGTAAGATGAACTATACTTTTTCCATTTTGTAGTTTTGACAAAGTGCGTCCGGGTGGAGGCTTATGGCCTTTCGCTAACTACATTTTATTTTTATTTCATTTTTTCAATCACCTGTACACGCGATTTTTAATTTGTGTGCGACGTCGAGTCTGCCGTGAGACATCGTCAAGTGTGTCGTGAGAAATTGTCCGATGTCACTTCTTTTAAATTTAAAATTTTATAAAACATTTATTCATCATGTTCTGTAATTATAATGTAATTACCCGGTGCTGTCAAGGCTGCGAGTGTAACTTAATATTCGTCCGTGTGGCAACACGTAACTGATTGCCTCTTTCCCCCGAGATTGTTAATAATAATAATAATAATAATAATAATAATAATAATAATAATAATAATACATTTCATTTATAAGCTCTTTTCAAAACTGTCAATGTCACTTTACAGTCACAGGATACAGTCGCAAATAGATATCGCTGATGACGTATCGCTAATTGATTGCTACCTCCGGCTCGATAGCTAAATGATAGCTAGTTAGATAACTAGCAAGCCAACTAAACAGCTAACAGATAGCCAATAGATAGCAAATAAATAGTTAGCTAGCTAGCTAATACATACAGTAATAATAATAATACATTTCAGTTAGAGGCACCTTTCAAAACTCTTGGTCACTTTACTGTCACAGGATACAGTCGCGAATAGATAGCGACCTAGCCAGCTAGGTAGCTAAACGATAGCTAGCTAGATAGCTAGCAAGACAGCTAATGGATAGCAAATAAATAATTCAGTAGCTAGCTAATAGATACAGTAACACAAATAATACATTTCATTTATAAGCATCTTTCAAAACTCTCAAGGTCACTTTACAGTCACAGGATATAGTCGCTAATAGATAGCTACCTAGATAGCTAAATGATAGCTAGCTAGATAGCTAGCAATCCAGCTAATAGATAGCAAATAAATAGTTCAGTAGCTAGCTAGCTAATAGATACAACAATACAAATAGTACATTTTATTTATAAGCATCTTTTAAAACTCTCAAGGTCACTTTACAGTCACAGGATACAGTCGCTAATAGATAGCTACCTAGCCAGCTGAATAGCTAAACCATAGCAAGTTAGATAGCTAGCAAGCCAGCTAGACAGCTAACAGATAGCAAATAAATAATAATACATTTCATTTATCTGCGTCTTTCAAAACTCTCAAGGTCACTATACAGTCACAGGATAAGTTTTTTCTTTGAGTGAGTAGCGGCAGCCACACGTGGCAGTGTTCACTCAACCCGGAAGTAACTCAAATAGATAGAAAGCTAGCTAGCTAATTAGCTAATAAATACAATAATAATAATACATTTCATTTATAAGCACCTTTCAAAACTCTCAAGGTCACTTGACAGTCACAGGATACAGTCGCTATTAGATAGATAGAACCCACCTATTCAGAATCGCCTTTTCTATGGAGCTCTTTCTCTTGTTTCTATTTATAACTGTATTTTGTTGATTGTATTCTATTTGTCATTGTATTTTATTTATTCTAGTACCTTGTATTCTATTTGTCATTGTATTTTATTTATTCTAGTACCTATGCTTGTCTGTGACTGTAAAGGGTCCTTGAGAGCTTTGAAAGGCGCTTAAAATAAAATGAAATGTATCATTATTATTATTATAGATTTTTTTTTCCAATGTAAAAAACGCGCTCTGGCTAAAAAAATGGTTGAAAACTTCAACAGAACTTCAGATAGCACCCAAGATGAATCAGGTTGCTTTGAATCACGCAACAAATCCAAAAAAATGGAGGTTGTCCTTCAGAGGTGAGTTTGAATTTGAGACTTTATTTATCCATCGTGTGGAAAGATGGAACTAATGTATTTATTTGGTTCCAGCTCTTTAGTGTACAGTCTAAATTATAAAGTCACCATGAAGACCAGCCACTCATCCGGGCTGAAAACGGCTACAAATAGAAAAAGTGACAAAAATCACGACCTAAAAGAAGATGTCGTCCAACGCCGGATTCGTCCAAAGACGAGGAGGAGGAGGAGGCGGGAATTTGATGTCAGCGATAATAATAATAGTGATGACGACAGCCTGTTAAGGAAGGATAGGGATATCATCAACAGTCATGTGGAGGAGGAACCAGAAGAGGATAGTAGCGTACGAGTGATTGATCGAGGATTAGATGATTCCGATGATCAATGTTGTCCCCCACTCGTGGTCCAAAAGAGAAGACCACCAAGTGGTTTCTGCCCCTCGTGTCGGAAACTCTATCAGAGCGCAAAGAGGTTGAAAACGCCCCTCAAAGATAAACTCTTGGATAACGGTAAGTGGACCTGGTGTTGCTTATTCGGCTTTTGTTGTTTATATTTTTTGAAACAATAGCTGCCAAATTGCTTCAGATTTCACCATTGATATAATAATAATACTACTGTTATACCTCGGTTTACGAACCCTTTGGCTTACGAACTTTTTGGTTTACGAACGTTAAATTTATGAAAATTTTACCTTGGCATACGAACGATTTTTCGGGATGCACACGGAGCTGCCACAATGAGTGATGTGTCGTTCGGCAACGAGCCCGTTCTCCTAACAAGAAAATGGCAGCCGGCTTGTTTTGGTCCTCTATGCCCCGCCCCCAGTCGTCGGTTAAAGCCACGTGATTGGTCAAGAACGCAGCAGTGAGGGGAGGTGGTTTAAACATTAAAGAGACAGGCAGACGACTGAGTGACAAAATGGATAGAAAACAGTGAAATTTGGATTCATGTCAACCTTGCTAGTTCAAAGGCAGAGTGTAGACTGCAAGGTTAAAATATCCCATCAATCAGGCTCCACAAATAACCCGCACAAGTACAATTTGAAGAGAAAAGACAAGCAAGGGAACCAGCTATTAATGAAGCTTCTAGTGTGTCTGCCTGCAACTGTTTCTGTTGCAATATCACAACTTCTAAGATTGAAGTACAACCTGGAGCTCTTTGAGACACTTGATGCAAAAAGCTATCCATTCCATCAAGCCATCAACGACCATCACAAAGGTCAATAAAACCACTTTATTATAAAGTACAGTTTATTTCTTTAATTATAATACCATTTATTATACATAAAATAAGGTATATTTTGTGTAGTTTCGAGTCTTATTTAGTAGGAAATTATGTTTTGTGGGGACCTGGGAACGGATTATTCTCATTTTAATGGTTTCCTATTGGAAATTAATTTTTGGGATACACACTTTTCGCCTTCACACACACACACCAATTAAGTTCGCAAGCCAAGGTATCACTGTAATACATTTCATTTATTAGTGCCTTTCAAAACTCTCAAGGTCACTTTCCAGGCACAGGATCAGTTTCTCTGTGGGTTAGCAGCGGCAGCCACGTTAGAAAATTAGATTTTATCTCAAATAATGGTTTTTCATTTGCAATTTTGAAATATGTCATGTTCCAATGAATGTGTTTTATTTTGTTTCAATCAGTTTAGTATACTTTTGCCATCCCTGTGTTTTTGTCCGTGACCGCATAACTCCTTTTCCAGATTCAAGTACCTTTTACCTCTCTTTTTCCTGTGGTTTGCGCTTCAGATCCCACCTCCTTAACATGCGACCACTGGCTCCTGCTAAAAAAATGGAAGCCAAGTCGGCGACCTCACTCAGGGTAAGTCAAACCGTCCACCCGAATGCTGAAGGCTGGCCCGTGAGCACAAATAAGGACACATGATGGATTATTATTATTATTATTATTACTGTATTAGCGAGCTAGCTACTGTTAGGTTACAATGTTGCGCAATAAGGTAAATATTTAATTCTGACCAAAGATTTTTAGGTTAAAATATTACAGGCTACTATTAGCATCTTACGGCTTTCCTTAAAATTGTAAATATTACTACCGAACTATTTATTTGCTATATATTAGCTGTCTAGCTTGCTCGCTAGCTATGTAACTAGCTATCGTTTAGCTATCTACCTGGCTAGGTAGAACTCTATTAGCAAATGTATCCTGTGACTGTAAAGTGACCTTGAGAGTTTTGAAAGGTCCTTATAAATGAAATGTATTATTATTATTACTGTATCTATTAGCTCGCTAGCTACCTAACTATATATTTGCTATCTATTAGCTGGCTTGCTAGCTATCTAGCTAGCTATCCTTTAGCTATCTAACTGGCTAGGTAGCTATCTATTAGCAACTGTATCCTGTGACTGTAAAGTGAAAAGTATTATTATTATTATTATTACTGTATCTATTAGCTAGCTAGCTACCTACCTATTTGGATTGGATTGGATATGCCTTTATTAGTCTCACAGTGGAGACATTTACATTTCACAGAAGCAAAGTGATGAAAGGAATGAAAGTAGAAAAACAAACATTTATTTGCTTTTAGATATCTATTAGCTGTCTAGCTGGCTTGCTAGCTATGTAACTAGCTATTGTTTAGCTATCTAGCTGTCTAGGTAGCTATCTATTTGCAACTCTATCCTGTGACTGTAACGTGACCTTGAGCGTTTTGAATGGCGCTTATAAATGAAATGTATTATTAGTATTACTGTATCTATTAGCTAGCTAGCTAGCCTTCTATCTATTTTAGTTACTTCCGGGTTGAGGGAACGCTCACGCATGTGGCTGCCGCTGCTCACCCACAGAAAAACTTCATCCTGTGACTGTAAAGTGACCTTGACAGTTTTTAAAGGCGCTATGAATGAAATGTATTATTATTATGATTATGATTATGATATTGATTGATTTTGTCAGGACGCTTTCCCGCAGTGTTGACGCACGTTTGAAGGAGAAGAAAAAAGCAAATCTGAACCAGGATGACGCGTGCTCCAGGCTGCATGTTTTCCTTCAGAGGTGATACTCTAATAAACCTCCGTATGTTCGTTCCCCTTCAACGACCTGTGGATTGACTCGTTTTTCCCCAAAACACGATAAATATACAGTGCTACCTCAGCTTACGAACTTTTTGCCTTACGAACGTTAAATTGGCGAGAATATAATCTTGGCATACAAACTATTTTTCGGGATACACACGGAGCTGCCACAATGAGTGAGGTGTCGTTCGCGAACGAGCCGGTTTTTGGAGCTGGATCTCTGAAGTGAACGAAGCAGCCGGCTTTTTTTTGTCCTCTATTCCCGCCCACAGTCTTTGGTTAAAGCCGCACGTGATTGGTCAAGATCCGTGGTAGAGAGAGAAACAGAAACACACAGAATCAGAATCATCTTTACTGCCAAGTATGGATTTGGATTGGATTGGATTTGCCTTTATTAGTCTCGCAGTGGAGAAATTTACATTTACATTACAGCAGCAAAATTATGAAAGAAATGAAAGTAGAAAAGCAAAATAAGGAGCTGCCTGAAAGGCAGCCACTCTCGCGGCACCGTCTTGAAGTCAAAAGTCACCTCAACTAGTGTCAAATAGTAGTCTTGGTGCAACACACAACGATTCGCCAATGCGTTATTTATGTGTTTTCCTTCTAATTTCACCATTAACACGAAGCTTTCAGACCAAACAAAGTACCCAAAATGCAATGTGTGTCGCTTTCTCGGTCAGGGGCGTTCCTGACGTGACATCACGTCAGAAATCGTCATCAACTCGAAAAACAAGACTTCCTGAATATTCAGCGTGAGTCTTAAAAGGTAAAATATAGCTATATGCCGTGGAATTTTTGTAAAATATGCTCAGTACAAGTCATTTGAAGCCATTTTACAAATTATGGACACAAGTTGTCCGGAGGCGTCGGTTGTCCTTTACGGTTTATTTAGTTGAAAATGATGTTTTATGGGGACCTGGGAACGGATTATACTCATTTTAATGGTTTCCTATGGGAAATAATATTTGGAATACGCACTTTTCGCCTTGCACACACTTTGTGGGAACCACTTAAGTTCGTAAGCCAAGGTATCACTGTACATGTATTTCGGCGCCTAGGAACCTCAGACGACCTCGCCCAGTGCCGCCGAGAAAGAGCAGCCAAAAGGAAAGCGCAAAAGAAGACCCTCACGGTCCTCAGATGGCCAAACGCAAGCATCTTAGCGGCAACAACCTCCCGCAGGACGATAGCGGCTACGGTCACGAGCAGAGCGGCTTTGACTGGACCCGTAACGGATGTTCCAGTGGAGAAAGCGACATAGTAGCCACATTTAGCTCAGTTGGCAAGTAAGGTAGTTGTTGATCCGACGCTAATGAATTACTCAATTTATTCTCTTTACAATGTTATGCAAAGTAGAGTCAACAAGATTTCAAAATAAATGTTTGAATTCCACTCAAAGTGGTTGCCCTTTTCTCGTAGAAGAAAAACGAATGAGGCCTGCCCCCGCCCCCCTCTTGGGCCCGTCCAAAAAACTCAGTGGCAGGTATCCATTGACGTGTTTTATACTCTGTTGTTTTGGAGTCTGGTAGCGGCGAACGAGGAGAAAGGCGCGAGTTTGAGATAAATGGAACACTTTAGATTTGGGCCTTGCTTTGTACTGTTTGTTCGCAGGATTTGTCGATCTATTTGCTGTCTATTAGCTATCTATCTAGCTGGCTGGCTGTCCATTTGGGATATCGGGCCAGGGTTACAGTAGACTACTTGAAGCTAATCTGATGACTTCTTTTGTCCTGTCTGACTATGTTCTCTGTCTGCCTCTGATTGCCCCATTTTGCGAGCGTTGGATTCTTTCGGTGTGGTAGCTAGCAAACTGGTCACTTACAACATTCTAAACATTGAAGTCATCCTGCCATCGAAACGGTATCGGCAACTGACGACGTCCAGAAACCGTAAAAGTATTTGGAGCTCCAACGTAACCTCAGCGTGGCCGTTGAAAGGCGAGTCCATCATGTCGTACTACGAGCTACGTCAGCTCCATTCAATGATTTTGTTCTCCTGCTTGGCATCTCATCTGGTTCTCTGTCATCTCTAGCTTAGCCAATCCAAGGACACCAGCTCCGGGGGATCTGGTTCTGGTGACATCAGGGGAGGATCTGGAGGAGCCCTGTGATGACCTCGGATTTCCAGCTGGTATTTTAACCCGTGGTCTACGCTCTCATCTTCCTCTTGGAGATCACCCGGGTATGGTCTGGTGGTCTTGGTGTTAGGCTGAGGCAACCGAATGATCTGTCCCTTCGTTTCAGATTCAAATCCAGCGTTCTCATCTCGGCCTTCATCCATCTGGACCGCTACCTGGCGGTGGTCCGAGCAATGGACACCAACAATGGTGGGCCTGAGGCAGATGCTGGTGAATCGGTTGGTCTACGTGGGTGAGTGTCTCCCTTGGGATTTTGACGAGGTCCGTGATCGATTCCCACTTTTGCTTTTTTATTTTACCCAAGATTAGTTAAGAAGACTCACGTTATCAAATATACAGTGATACCTCAGCTCACTAACATAATTGGTTCTCAGAAAGTGTGTGAGGCGAAAAGTTCGTCTTCCGAACATTTATTTCCCAAAAGAAAACATTGAAATGAGAATAATCCGTTCCCAGGTCCCCATAAAACATAATTTTATACTAAATAAGCCTTAAAACCAAACAAAAAATATACCTTATTTTATGTATAATAAATGTGCTTTTGTATTGAAATGAAAGAAATAAACTACTGTATAATAAAGTCGTTTTATTTACCTTTGTGATAGTCGTTGATGTAGTTGCCTCTTGATGATATCCGAGTGAAGTCGCTGTGCTTTGGATTGGATTGGATTGGATAATTACCTCACTCACACTGTCGGAATACATGAGCTGTCACCACTCTCGCGGCGCCGTCTTGAATCACTTCAAATAATATGACAGCATAGAGACAATATGACAAAACAAAGACACAGAGAGACATTCATTCTTCAGGACTTGCTGTACCCTCTTTGTGATGACATGAAACAGTTCTAGATGAACTTTATGGTTTCTCGGCAATACTGGCACTGGGACGCTAAGTCACACAAGTACACACCTCGTTCGTGTTTTTCGATGATCTTCTTCGGCTCGACCGTCATTTTCCTTAGTGTCCTCTTCGGCTTAACACTAGCCTGTGGTGGGGTTTTTTTTCGGTCCCATAATAATAATAATCATCATCATCATATCATAATAATAATACGTTTAATTTATAAGTGCCTTTCAAAACTCTCAAGGTCACTTTACAGTCACGGGATAAGTTCTTCTGTGGGTGAGCAGAGGCAGCGTTCACTCAACCCGGAAATGACTTAGATAGCTAGCTAGTTAGCTAATAGATAGCTGAAGATAATAATAACAATAATCATAATAATACATTGTATTTATAAGCTGCTTTCAAAACTCTCAAGGACATAGCTAATAGATAGCTAGACAGCTAATAGATTGCGGGCTAGATATCTAATAGATCGAAAATAGATAACAAATAGATATATAGCTAGGTAGCTTGCTAGATAGCTTGCTAATAATAATAATTTCAAAAGTACTCCACTCGATAACAAACCATGTCTGCACTCAAAGAAAGGGGGTAACCTAAACTAGTCCGCCAGCCACCGCGGCGCTGAGCGACCTTGTGGTTTGGTGTTCATCCGCCGAAAACTAGTCCGCCTTTTTGATCTGAAGCGTAGGTATCACTGTATGTCATAAATCGAGAACATGTTGTATAACACCTGTTGATGATCTCTTTAGGTCTCTTTTTCAATTCAAATTGTTACGTCTTGTGATGCCTTGACATGTACAATAAATCAATTACATTCAAACGCGCTTTGAAGCACTGAATAAGCGCACCGAAGCCGCTACATTTGTTTGTACCGCAAAAGTGTAATAGAGTGAAGTGGAGACAAACAAACATTTGAAGCAAAGACTTATTTTGAATGCATTAACGTGTCAACCCAACAAGTGCTCAAAGCGAGATGGTAAATAAAACAAACGGTGTGACAAGGCCAATGGATGTTTGAATTGGTTGGAAAATCGCTCCAAAATGTCAGCGGGGAGGCAAAATAGGCCTGCAGTCATTTGTATTGATCAAGTTCCTCCAACTGTTCGCTCACATATCCAATTACATTGCGTTCCGCTTGTCTGCACCACACGCTCGACGCGCTTCAAATACAACGACTTTTAATAAAGAAGGGGAAAAAAACAATTGCAGAAATCTCCTACTGTGATTGGACTTCAAACTCGCCAACGAACCTCCGACGACTGCCAAACTTTGGCCAAACAGCAATAATTAGACGCCATCATGGATAGAGTGATACCTTGTTTTACGAACTCCTTGGCTTACAAACTTTTCGGTTTACGAATGTTAAATTTAGGAAAATTTTACCTCAGCATACAAACTATTCTTCGGGATACGTACGGAGCGCCACGATGAGTAATGTGTCGTTCGCGAACGAGCCTGTTCTCCTAACAAGAAAATGGTGGCCAACTGTTTTTGTCCTCTGATCCCCGCCCCCAGTCTTCGGTTAAAGCTTTGTCAAGAATGCAGCAGTGTGAGGAGGTGGTTTAAACATTAAAGAGACAGGCAGACGACAGAGAGAGAAAGTGAGAGTGAGAAAATGGATAGAAAACAGTGACATTTGGCAGAGTGTAGACTGCAAGGTTAAAATTCCCATCAATCAGGCTCCACAAATAACCCGCACAAGCCATCTGTACACTTGATGCAAAAAGCTATCAGCCCAGCTAAACAGTAGACAATTGATGAGGAACTAGGTAAAATTATGGCAGAGATAGCACCTCCAAGGAATTTCTCAAGATGGTGAAAGAAGAAGGCTACGTTCCTCATCAAGTGTTTCATGCTGAGGAAAGGGGCCACTCCATTCCATCAAGCCATCAACGACCATCACAAAGGTCAATAAAAACACTTTATTATATAGTACAGTTTATTTGTTTAATTATAGTACCATAACATATTTATTATACATAAAATAAGGTATATTTTGTGTAGTTTTATGGCTTATTTAGTAGAAAATTATGTTTCATGGGGACCATGGAACGGATTATTTTCATTTTAATGGTTTCTTATGGGAAATAAATGTTTGGAATACACACTGTTTGTCTTACATAGAATTTCTGGGAACCAATTAAGTTGGTAAGCTGAAGTATCACTGTATGTTCTTTGTTGTAGAGCATTGTGGCTGACAGGAAAAATGCTTTTTCCTGTCATTTTAATGAACTACGGAGGCATATTAACTCAAGAGCAAAAGATGTGTCAAGTCTCATTGCGGGGACGCAAATGACGAGACAAACCGAGCCATAAAAGAACAACAACATATCGGACGTTGCTAGCGATGTGCTGTTACGTCACTGCGTAGCATCCACGCTTGCCTAGCAACGATTGTTAGCCAATTTCATGGCAAGTCACACGATGAAAACAAACATCCACGGGGCATACCAGGTGACCGACGCTATTTCCCCTTGCGATTTTTATCGTTACCACCTCATTATTACGACGCGCAAAGCCAGCAGTCGTGCGATCTGCGGCGTTGATCTGGCCGAGAAGAAGCAGCCAATTAGCGAGTGCTTATCTGGCGACTGATAGGGAGGGAGAATAAAGACTTTTAACGGATGCGTGAAATTCAGACGCCGATGCAAATCAGATGACTAAATATAAACAGGACAGTTGCGCTTCAGCGTAAACCTTAGGGGGAAAAAATGGCAGCGCTACTTTGTTTTTACTAAATTTGCATGATTAACGTCTTAGTGCTAATAGTGGTCGCGCCACTCGTAGGCTGTACAATTAGTCTCCGGGTGCGTCATCCACTTTAGACACATAATAATAATATAAGTGCCTTTCAAAACTCTCAAGGACACCTTACAGTCACAGGTCACGTTTTTTTTCTGTGGGTGAGCAGCGGCAGCCACATGCGCCGGCGTGTGCAATCAACCCGGAAGTAAATCAAATAGCTAGCAATAAGGACCACTCTCAAATCAATGGTGGCAATCGGTTAAACTTTCAATCGAACGACAATCAAACCTAGACTTGGAACCGATTAATGTTTTTTACATTGATTATAATGGAACGTGCTGTTTTGGCTTTCAAACTAATCCTTTGATTATTGCCAGGTTTCTGGAACGGCTTATGGTCGAACACCGAGGTGTCAATGCCAACAACATGAAGCCCTTTCTGTTACATTCAACCAACATCTCCGCTTGCTTGGTATGTACCACAGCTTTAAGTTCATGGATCGATTCCTACTGACGAGAGGTAAGGAACAAAATTCTTCACTACACATTTTCTTGTTGATACAAAATATGAACACGTATATTCAAGAAATGTCTGTTTTATTTGTAAGTCGCGTTCCATTTCATTGCATGGAAAAATGATCAATATTCCAAAAACGTGTTCATGAAGATCTCCCACCATCTGCGCTCCGAGTTAATGAAAGTCCCTGGCCACTATTTTAATTTTTCTTCTCATCTCCATAATCATACAAATAATGAGCACTCGACCATGACGAAGCCGCGATGGCACTCATAAAAAATAATGGCACAGTTAGTATCTCTTATTACAAGTATGATGGCGTGCCTTGCGTGGCTTACATGGAAATGAAAACAAGGCAATTGTTCAGGGCTAATGGGAGACAAAAAGAAGGATTTGTGGAAGCGGGATATTGTACAACACTGGAAGAATATTTTGCTGGCAAATAGGACATTTTGCAACCATTTGCATATGTGCAAATGGATAAGAGACGGCAACTTCATTTTTTTATGTCATTCGACTGAAACTTTCTATTACGCCCTTGAGAATTTTGAAAGGTGCTTCGAAATCAAATGTATTATTATCATCCGTCCATCCATTGCTTCTTCCTTCCTTTACCTACCTTTACATAGGTAAGTTGGGTGGATAGATAGATAGATAGATAGATAGATAGATAGATAGATAGATAGATAGATAGATAGATAGATAGATAGATAGATAGATAGAATTTGATTGATTGACCAAAATATTGATTGCTTCTGGATGCCATAACGTGTCAAAACAGCACTACTATTCTATAGGACAGCATTTGGCCTGTGAGAAGAATCCGTTCCCAGGTCCCCATAAAACATAATTTTCTACTGAATGAACCTTAAAATTACACAAAATATACCTTATTTTATGTACAATAAGTGTGCTTTTGTATTGTAATGAAAGAAATAAACTACTGTATCATAAAGTCGTTTTAATGACCTTTGTCCATTATGATACGCTCGCCACATGGAGTTTCTGCCTAGCAAAATCGCAGTCAATGGTAAGCACATCCAAATGTCGATTTGATTTCCCCAGGATGAGTTTGGTTCTGATTGAGTCCAGCCCTCAGGCGGCCTCGCATCACGTCCTATCTCAACCCGCTAAAATAACCGCGGCGGGAGTGGCCGGAGGGAACTCCCGCGGAATGATTTCAGAAGCGGCTGCCGGAAGCCTATGAAAAGCCTCCGTCTTCCTTCTCATTCCTATTCAATGGCCATTCGTTTAGTCGGGCTTTCATCATAGGGGGGTTGGGGGTCTCGCAAGGCTTTGAGAGGCGATGAAGCAAAATGAGGTGAGATGCTGTGCGTGAGGGGCTGGTGAGATTAGATTACACTGGTGAGATCTTACTTCCCAACGATCTCCCATCAAAGTTGGAAAAAAAAGCCAAAAAGTTCTAATGTTGCTACGTGTGGCAATTATTGTCGCTCTCAGCCTGAAATTTACATGAAAAGAATATATTTTGGGACAGGGATTGGATTGGATAAGCCCTTATTAGTCTTGCATTGGAGAAAATTTACATTTCACAGCAGCAAAGTGATGATAGGAAGAGGAAAGGAAAGGAAGAAGTAGAAAAACAAAATACAGGAGCTGCTGTAAAGGCAGACACTCTCACTAGCGCCATCTCTGATTGGATTGATCTTTATTAATCTCGCAGTGGAGAAATTGACATTTCACTGATGCAATGTGATAAGAGGAAAGGAAAGGAAGAAGTAGAAAAACAAAATACAGGAGCTGAGAAAGCACCTACAAGAGATCATTCCTCAAGATGGTGAAAGAAGAAGGCTACATTCCTCATCAAGTGTTTAATGCTGATGAAAGCGGCCACTCCATTCCATCAAGCCATCAACGACCATCACAAAGGTCAATAAAGCGACTTTATTATACAGTACAGTTTATTTCTTGAATTATAATACCATAGCACATTTATTATACATAAATATGGTATGTTTTGTGTAGTTTTAAGGCTTATTTAGTGGAAAATTATGTTTTATGAGAACCTGGGAACGGATTATTCTCATTTTAATGGTTTCCTATGGGAAATTAATTTTTGGGATACACACTTCTCCCTAAGTTCATAAGCCAAGGTATCACTGTCCTTCCCTTTTTTTCATGAGGTGAACTTTCACATATCTTCCGTGAGAGCCCCTTTGCGAGTTAAAATTCCCTCCAATTCTTGCGTTAATTGAAAGAGAATCCATCTCCTCCTCTAACGCAACGCCGGCTCGCCTCCATCGCTGGCTTTAATTAAAGTTTAATTTGTAATTACGGCAGAAGTGTTTTGAAGGCGGAGAACGGCAGGAATCATTTCAAGACACCTTGAAAGGATCCAACTTGTCAGATGACGGAAGCAACCAAAAAATTAGCAATTTTGGAGCTAGCTCCAAACGTATCCACACACGAAGACTAATTAGTTTCACCAAAATAATGAACAACAACAACAAAAAAGGAAGGAAAAGAAGACATTCCAAAAGGCTAATTAGTGCGAATCTATCACGCAGGTGTGTGCATGTTATCCCCATCAGATCAATAACATGAGCCAGAAATCAAGTGGCGCATCGCAGACAAGAAGTTAAAAAAAAGAGGTCATTATGCATAACAAAAATGCGCAACAATTGAAGCCGACGGCTTAAACTGGGGCAAGTTTGATGAGGGGGGGGATGGGGAATCCCTTCCTGTCTTATCGCTGACAATGATGCTGGGCCGAGCATTTCAGAGAAAGCGGGAAATTTAGAAAGCTGTTAGTTGTTTATTTTTTCTTGTGTATTCCAGGAATAAGATGCTGAATATATAAATAATTTCTGTATAATGATAGATCGCTAGCTAGTTAGCTAAAAAGATAGATAGATCGCTAGCTAGTTAGTTAGCTAAAAAGAGCGATAGATCGCTAGCTAGTTAGTTAGCTACAAAGATCGATAGATCGCTAGCTAGTTAGCTAAAAAGATAGATAGATCGCTAGCTAGTTAGTTAGCTAAAAAGATCGATAGATCGCTAGCTAGTTAGCTAAAAAGATAGATAGATCGCTAGCTAGTTAGATAAAGAGATAGATAGATTGCTAGCTAGTTAGCTCGAAAGATAGATAGGTAGGTAGCTTGATTGAATGATTGATTGATCACTAGCTAGTTAGCTAAAAAGATAGATAGATCGCTAGCTAGTTAGTTAAAATGCTAGGTAGATCGCTAGCTAGTTAGCTAAAAATATAGTTAGACAGATAGATCACTAGCTAATTAGCTAAAAAATAGAGTCGATTTGTAGTTAGCTAAAAAGATAGATAAATAGCTATTTAGTTAGCTAAAACGATAGATGGATCACTAGCTAGTTAGCTACAAAGATAGATAGGTATATATATATACACAGTAAAGTATATACAGTAAAGTCTCGTTATATCGATATCGGATATATCGATAGTCCCGGTTATATCGATACTATTTCTATGCACGCACGGAGAAAATTACATAAACAGGGTCGGATATATCGATAGTCCCGGTTATATCGATATTTTTTCGGACTCCCTTGAATATCGATATAACGAGACTTTACTGTATATATGTATATATATATATATATATATTAGCTAAAAGGAAATAGATAGTTAAAAAGATAGATAGATATATCTTTAGCTAAAAAGAGATATAGTTTCTAGTTAGCTAAAAAGATAGATAGTCGCCAGCTAGTTAGCTAAAAAGATACATAGTCGCTAGCTAGTTAGCTAAAAAGCTAGCTAGTTAGCTAGATAGAGATATAGTGGCAAAGAGAGACAGAAAGGGAGGGGGCAGAAGAGAGAGAGAGAGAGAGAGAGAGAGAGAGAGAGAGAGAGAGAGAGAGAGAGAGAGAGAGAGAGAGAGAGAGCGAGAGCGATCCACTTTTTATGACCGACGTGGCAACAGTCATTTCAATTACTTGTCAAAAGGAAGGAAGCTAAATATTGACGCAAGCGGCAGGAAGCGGGAGCCGACTGTTCTTTAATTACGTTCGACAATTGCTTTGTTTTTCGCCTTCACAAAGTGAAGTGGAGCGTACGAGTTCTTGATTTCATCAAGAATAAAACATCAAAATGACTGCCTCGTAAATTTTAGACGGTCGCGTTATTATTAATATTGTTATTATAACTTATTCGACTTCGAATGCAATCCGTCACACTCAGTCACTCTCTCGTGTGGTCTTTGGCGCCCCCCTGCTGACATCATCACCCAGCGACACTCATCTTGTCAACGATATCAGGTAATAAACCCCAACGATATCAGGTAAGGTCATGAGCGTGTCATATCTATCGAATCTAAAGTCAATCAATAGTACCTATTGAAAATACTTTTGTTATGTGCGGAGGAATAAGAGACTTTCTTTGTCAACGTATTTATTATGTCGCCACGTTCGTCTACTTGCGGTCGTGACGTCACCGCTGCTTTACGACCTGTCGTGAAATTCTGTGGCAGTGTGACACGCTACAGTTTCAATGAATAACGATTAAATGCCGCGAAACAACACGACCGAAGCACTCTTTTGTGAATAAAATTGCGTCACGTGACAACATTAATAATACATTTAATTTGTAAGCGCCTTAAAACTTATGACAATATGTTAAGGCGCCAATGTCTGCAAGTAGCGTGACGTCAAAAGGGAGGAGCTTCCAAAGACGGAAGTCCGCTCTGGCATCAACAATAAGTCGTGTATGTATGTGACAACTGCTACCTTTTTGTCGATTAAAAGACCGACTCGCTATGTCGGCGACTGTGTGCGTCATTTGTCACGCTGTGGGGGCATTACAGTATGCAAAAATTTGAATATTATTTGACAGAAAATCCATCGTGAAGTCAAGCGAAACGCTAACCTTGGGAGACGAGGGGCCACAGAATACGTCAAAATTGGTTGCCATGACAACAAAAGTTTTGTGATGTTTCAGCAATAATAAAATAACATTTATTATTATTAAATGAAAACAAAGCAAACTTGAATTGTCAGTGGAGGAAAGTGACCAAGGTTTGTCCAACGTTTTGTTTTCTGCAAATGTGAGACGAATAAAGGCCAATCCAAATGTTCCACTTGTTGAATTATGATGTTGAAGCGATACTAGTAATCACATTTATAGTAATCAGATACGTGGTCGTTTTTTTTGGCTAAAAACGCCTTACTATACATCGCCTTTTTTTTTCGGCTAAAAATGCCTTACTAAATGGTGGTTTTTATCGGCTAAAAATGCATTACTATACGTTGTGTTTTTTTTTCGTGTCAAAAACGCCTTACAATACATGGTGTTTTTTTTCCGGCTGAAAACGCCTTAATATACATGGTGTTTTTTTCCAAATAAAAACCCCTTACTATACATAGTGTTTTTTTTTTCGGCTGAAAACGCCTTAATATACATGGTGTTTTTTTTTCCGGCTGAAAACGCCTTAATATACATGGTGTTTTTTTTTTCGGCTGAAAACGCCTTAATATACATGGTGTTTTTTTTTGCCTAAAACGCCTTACTGTACGTGGTGGGGTTTTTTTTCCGGCTGAAAACGCCTTAATATACATGGTGTTTTTTTTTTGGCTAAAAACCCCTTACTATACATAGTGTTTTTTTTTTCGGCTGAAAACGCCTTAATATACATGGTGTTTTTTTTTCCGGCTGAAAACGCCTTAATATACATGGTGTTTTTTTTGCCTAAAACGCCTTACTGTACGTGGTGGGGTTTTTTTTCCGGCTGAAAACGCCTTAATATACATGGTGTTTTTTTTTCCGGCTGAAAACGCCTTAATATACATGGTGTTTTTTTTGCCTAAAACGCCTTACTGTACGTGGTGGGGTTTTTTTTCCGGCTGAAAACGCCTTAATATACATGGTGTTTTTTTCCAAATAAAAACCCCTTACTATACATAGTGTTTTTTTTTTTTTTTGGCTGAAAACGCCTTACTGTACATTGTGGTTTTTTCGTGTCAAAAACGCCATACTATACATAGTCTTTTTTTCCGGCTGAAAACGCCTTAATATCCATGGTTGTTTTTTATTGGCTAAAAATGCCTTACTATACATGGTCGCTTTTTTTCGAATAAAAACGCCTTACTATAGTGGGTGGGGTTTTTTTTTGGCTGAAAACGCCTTACTATACATGGTGGTTTTTTTCCGAATAAAAACGCCTTACTATACATTGTGGGTTTTTTTTGCCTAAAAACGCCTTACTATACATGGTGGTTTTTTCAAATAAAAACGCCTTACTATACATGGTGGGGTTTTTTTTGCCTAAAAACGCTTTACTATACATGGTGGTTTTTTCGAATAAAAACGCCTTACTATAGTGGGTGGGGTTTTTTTTTGGCTGAAAACACCTTAATATACATGGTGTTTTTTTTCCGAATAAAAACGCCTTACTATACATTGTGGTTTTTTCGTGTCAAAAACGCCTTACTATACATAGTCTTTTTTTCCGGCTGAAAACGCCTTAATATCCATGGTTGTTTTTTATTGGCTAAAAACGCCTTACTATAGTGGGTGGGTTTTTTTTTTGGCTGAAAACGCCTTACTATACATTGTGGTTTTTTCGTGTCAAAAACGCCTTACTATACATAGTCTTTTTTTCCGGCTGAAAACGCCTTAATATCCATGGTTGTTTTTTATTGGCTAAAAACGGCTTACTATAGTGGGTGGGTTTTTTTTCGGCTGAAAACGCCTTACTATACATTGTGGTTTTTTCGTGTCAAAAACGCCTTACTATACATAGTCTTTTTTTCCGGCTGAAAACGCCTTAATATCCATGGTTGTTTTTTATTGGCTAAAAACGCCTTACTATACATGGTGGTTTTTTATTGGCTAAAAACGCCTTACTATAGTGGGTGGGTTTTTTTTTTCGGCTGAAAACGCCTTACTATACATTGTGGTTTTTTCGTGTCAAAAACGCCTTACTATACATAGTCTTTTTTTCCGGCTGAAAACGCCTTAATATCCATGGTTGTTTTTTATTGGCTAAAAACGCCTTACTATACATGGTGGTTTTTTATTGGCTAAAAACGCCTTACTATAGTGGGTGGGTTTTTTTTTCGGCTGAAAACGCCTTACTATACATTGTGGTTTTTTCGTGTCAAAAACGCCTTACTATACATAGTCTTTTTTTCCGGCTGAAAACGCCTTAATATCCATGGTTGTTTTTTATTGGCTAAAAACGCCTTAATATCCATGGTTGTTTTTTATTGGCTAAAAACGCCTTACTATAGTGGGTGGGTTTTTTTTCGGCTGAAAACGCCTTACTATACATAGTGTTTTTTTTCCGGCTGAAAACGCCTTACTATACATTGTGGTTTTTTCGTGTCAAAAACGCCTTACTATACATAGTCTTTTTTTCCGGCTGAAAACGCCTTAATATCCATGTTTGTTTTTTATTGGCTAAAAACGCCTTACTATAGTGGGTGGGGTTTTTTTTTGGCTGAAAACGCCTTACTATACATGGTGTTTTTTTTCCGGCTAAAAACGCCTTACTATACATTGTGGTTTTTTCGTGTCAAAAACGCCTTACTATACATAGTCTTTTTTTCCGGCTGAAAACGCCTTAATATCCATGGTTGTTTTTTATTGGCTAAAAACGCCTTAATATCCATGGTTGTTTTTTATTGGCTAAAAACGCCTTACTATAGTGGGTGGGTTTTTTTTCGGCTGAAAACGCCTTACTATACATAGTGTTTTTTTTCCGGCTGAAAACGCCTTACTATACATTGTGGTTTTTTCGTGTCAAAAACGCCTTACTATACATAGTCTTTTTTTCCGGCTGAAAACGCCTTAATATCCATGTTTGTTTTTTATTGGCTAAAAACGCCTTACTATACATGGTGGTTTTTTTCGAATAAAAACGCCTTACTATAGTGGGTGGGTTTTTTTTTTGGCTGAAAACGCCTTACTATACATGGTGTTTTTTTTCCGAATAAAAACGCCTTACTATACATTGTGGTTTTTTCGTGTCAAAAACGCCTTACTATACATAGTCTTTTTTTCCGGCTGAAAACGCCTTAATATCCATGGTTGTTTTTTATTGGCTAAAAACGCCTTACTATAGTGGGTGGGTTTTTTTTTTGGCTGAAAACGCCTTACTATACATGGTGGGTTTTTTTTTTTACTATACATTTTCTTTTTTTTCTGAAAAACGCCTTACTATACATTGTGGTTTTTTTGTGGTTTTTTCGTGTCAAAAACGCCTTACTATACATAGTCTTTTTTTCCGGCTGAAAACGCCTTAATATCCATGGTTGTTTTTTATTGGCTAAAAACGCCTTACTATACATGGTGGGGTTTTTTTGCCTAAAAACGCCTTACTATACATGGTGTTTTTTTCCAAATAAAAACCCCTTACTATACATAGTGTTTTTTTTTTCGGCTGAAAACGCCTTACTATACATTGTGGTTTTTTCGTGTCAAAAACGCCTTACTATACATAGTCTTTTTTTCCGGCTGAAAACGCCTTAATATCCATGTTTGTTTTTTATTGGCTAAAAACGCCTTACTATACATGGTGGTTTTTTCGAATAAAAACGCCTTACTATAGTGGGTGGGGTTTTTTTTTGGCTGAAAACGCCTTAATATACATGGTGTTTTTTTTCCGAATAAAAACGCCTTACTATACATTGTGGTTTTTTCGTGTCAAAAACGCCTTACTATACATAGTCTTTTTTTCCGGCTGAAAACGCCTTAATATCCATGGTTGTTTTTTATTGGCTAAAAACGCCTTACTATAGTGGGTGGGTTTTTTTTCGGCTGAAAACGCCTTACTATACATAGTGTTTTTTTTCCGGCTGAAAACGCCTTACTATACATTGTGGTTTTTTCGTGTCAAAAACGCCTTACTATACATAGTCTTTTTTTCCGGCTGAAAACGCCTTAATATCCATGTTTGTTTTTTATTGGCTAAAAACGCCTTACTATACATGGTGGTTTTTTATTGGCTAAAAACGCCTTACTATAGTGGGTGGGTTTTTTTTTGGCTGAAAACGCCTTACTATTTGTGCTTTTTTTCCGGCTGAAAACGCCTTAATATACATGGTGTTTTTTTTCCGAATAAAAACGCCTTACTATACATTGTGGTTTTTTCGTGTCAAAAACGCCTTACTATACATAGTCTTTTTTTCCGGCTGAAAACGCCTTAATATCCATGTTTGTTTTTTATTGGCTAAAAACGCCTTACTATACATGGTGGTTTTTTCGAATAAAAACGCCTTACTATAGTGGGTTTTTTTTTGGCTGAAAACGCCTTACTATACATGGTGTTTTTTTTCCGAATAAAAACGCCTTACTATACATTGTGGTTTTTTCGTGTCAAAAACGCCTTACTATACATAGTCTTTTTTTCCGGCTGAAAACGCCTTACTATACATGGTGGTTTTTTATTGGCTAAAAACGCCTTACTATACATGGTTGGGGTTTTTTTTGGCTAAAAACGCCTTACTATAGTGGGTGGGTTTTTTTTCCAAATAAAAACCCCTTACTATACATAGTGTTTTTTTTTTCGGCTGAAAACGCCTTACTATACATTGTGGTTTTTTCGTGTCAAAAACGCCTTACTATACATAGTCTTTTTTTCCGGCTGAAAACGCCTTAATATCCATGGTTGTTTTTTATTGGCTAAAAACGCCTTACTATACATGGTGGTTTTTTCGAATAAAAACGCCTTACTATAGTGGGTGGGGTTTTTTTTTTGGCTGAAAACGCCTTACTATACATGGTGTTTTTTTTCCGAATAAAAACGCCTTACTATACATTGTGGTTTTTTCGTGTCAAAAACGCCTTACTATACATAGTCTTTTTTTCCGGCTGAAAACGCCTTAATATCCATGGTTGTTTTTTATTGGCTAAAAACGCCTTACTATATGGTGGTTTTTTATTGGCTAGCCTTACTATAGGGTGGGTTTTTTTTTTTTTCCGGCTGAAAACGCCTTAATATACATGGCTGAAAACGCCTTACTATACATTGTGGTTTTTTCGTGTCAAAAACGCCTTACTATACATAGTCTTTTTTTCCGGCTGAAAACGCCTTAATATCCATGGTTGTTTTTTATTGGCTAAAAACGCCTTAATATCCATGGTTGTTTTTTATTGGCTAAAAACGCCTTACTATAGTGGGTGGGGTTTTTTTTTGGCTGAAAACGCCTTACTATACATGGTGTTTTTTTTCCGAATAAAAACGCCTTACTATACATAGTGGTTTTTTTCGTGTCTGAAAACGCCTTACTATACATAGTTGTTTTTTATTGGCTAAAAACGCCTTAATATCCATGGTTGTTTTTTATTGGCGAAAAACGCCTTACTATAGTGGGTGGGGTTTTTTTTTGGCTGAAAACGCCTTACTATACATGGTGTTTTTTTTTCCGAATAAAAACGCCTTACTATACATTGTGGTTTTTTCGTGTCAAAAACGCCTTACTATACATAGTCTTTTTTTCCGGCTGAAAACGCCTTAATATCCATGGTTGTTTTTTATTGGCTAAAAACGCCTTAATATCCATGGTTGTTTTTTATTGGCTAAAAACGCCTTACTATAGTGGGTGGGGTTTTTTTTTGGCTGAAAACGCCTTACTATACATGGTGTTTTTTTTCCGACTATTACTACATTGTGGTTTTTTCGTGTCAAAAACGCCTTACTATACATAGTCTTTTTTTCCGGCTGAAAACGCCTTAATATCCATGGTTGTTTTTTATTGGCTAAAAACGCCTTAATATCCATGGTTGTTTTTTATTGGCTAAAAACGCCTTACTATAGTGGGTGGGTTTTTTTTCGGCTGAAAACGCCTTACTATACATTGTGGTTTTTTTCGTGTCAAAAACGCCTTACTATACATAGTCTTTTTTTCCGGCTGAAAACGCCTTAATATCCATGGTTGTTTTTTATTGGCTAAAAACGCCTTACTATACATGGTGGTTTTTTTCGAATAAAAACGCCTTACTATAGTGGGTGGGGTTTTTTTTTTGGCTGAAAACGCCTTACTATACATGGTGTTTTTTTTCCGAATAAAAACGCCTTACTATACATTGTGGTTTTTTCGTGTCAAAAACGCCTTACTATACATAGTCTTTTTTTCCGGCTGAAAACGCCTTACTATACATGGTGGTTTTTTCAAATAAAAACGCCTTACTATACATGGTGGGGTTTTTTTGCCTAAAAACGCCTTACTATAGTGGGTGGGGTTTTTTTTTGGCTGAAAACCCCTTACTATACATAGTGTTTTTTTTTTCGGCTGAAAACGCCTAACTGTACATTGTGGTTTTTTCGTGTCAAAAACGCCTTACTATACATAGTCTTTTTTTCCGGCTGAAAACGCCTTAATATCCATGGTTGTTTTTTATTGGCTAAAAACGCCTTACTATACATGGTGGTTTTTTTCGAATAAAAACGCCTTACTATAGTGGGTGGGGTTTTTTTTTGGCTGAAAACGCCTTACTATACATGGTGTTTTTTTTCCGAATAAAAACGCCTTACTATACATTGTGGTTTTTTCGTGTCAAAAACGCCTTACTATACATAGTCTTTTTTTCCGGCTGAAAACGCCTTAATATCCATGGTTGTTTTTTATTGGCTAAAAACGCCTTACTATACATGGTGGTTTTTTATTGAATAAAAACGCCTTACTATAGTGGGTGGGGTTTTTTTTTGGCTGAAAACGCCTTACTATACATGGTGTTTTTTTTTCCGAATAAAAACGCCTTACTATACATTGTGGTTTTTTCGTGTCAAAAACGCCTTACTATACATAGTCTTTTTTTCCGGCTGAAAACGCCTTAATATCCATGGTTGTTTTTTATTGGCTAAAAACGCCTTAATATCCATGGTTGTTTTTTATTGGCTAAAAACGCCTTACTATAGTGGGTGGGTTTTTTTTTTTGCTGAAAACGCCTTACTATACATTGTGGTTTTTTCGTGTCAAAAACGCCTTACTATACATAGTCTTTTTTTCCGGCTGAAAACGCCTTAATATCCATGGTTGTTTTTTATTGGCTAAAAACGCCTTAATATCCATGGTTGTTTTTTATTGGCTAAAAACGCCTTACTATAGTGGGTGGGTTTTTTTTTCGGCTGAAAACGCCTTACTATACAAAACGCCTTACTATACATTGTGGTTTTTTCGTGTCAAAAACGCCTTACTATACATAGTCTTTTTTTCCGGCTGAAAACGCCTTAATATCCATGGTTGTTTTTTATTGGCTAAAAACGCCTTAATATCCATGGTTGTTTTTTATTGGCTAAAAACGCCTTACTATAGTGGGTGGGGTTTTTTTTTGGCTGAAAACGCCTTACTATACATGGTGTTTTTTTTTCCGAATAAAAACGCCTTACTATACATTGTGGTTTTTTCGTGTCAAAAACGCCTTACTATACATAGTCTTTTTTTCCGGCTGAAAACGCCTTAATATCCATGGTTGTTTTTTATTGGCTAAAAACGCCTTAATATCCATGGTTGTTTTTTATTGGCTAAAAACGCCTTACTATAGTGGGTGGGGTTTTTTTTTTGGCTGAAAACGCCTTACTATACATGGTGTTTTTTTTCCGAATAAAAACGCCTTACTATACATTGTGGTTTTTTCGTGTCAAAAACGCCTTACTATACATAGTCTTTTTTTCCGGCTGAAAACGCCTTAATATCCATGGTTGTTTTTTATTGGCTAAAAACGCCTTAATATCCATGGTTGTTTTTTATTGGCGAAAAACGCCTTACTATAGTGGGTGGGGTTTTTTTTTGGCTGAAAACGCCTTACTATACATGGTGTTTTTTTTTCCGAATAAAAACGCCTTACTATACATTGTGGTTTTTTCGTGTCAAAAACGCCTTACTATACATAGTCTTTTTTTCCGGCTGAAAACGCCTTAATATCCATGGTTGTTTTTTATTGGCTAAAAACGCCTTAATATCCATGGTTGTTTTTTATTGGCTAAAAACGCCTTACTATAGTGGGTGGGGTTTTTTTTTGGCTGAAAACGCCTTACTATACATTGTGGTTTTTTCGTGTCAAAAACGCCTTACTATACATAGTCTTTTTTTCCGGCTGAAAACGCCTTAATATCCATGGTTGTTTTTTATTGGCTAAAAACGCCTTAATATCCATGGTTGTTTTTTATTGGCTAAAAACGCCTTACTATAGTGGGTGGGTTTTTTTTTTGGCTGAAAACGCCTTACTATACATGGTGTTTTTTTTCCGAATGAAAAACGCCTTACTATACATTGTGGTTTTTTCGTGTCAAAAACGCCTTACTATACATAGTCTTTTTTTCCGGCTGAAAACGCCTTAATATCCATGTTTGTTTTTTATTGGCTAAAAACGCCTTACTATACATGGTGGTTTTTTTTCGAATAAAAACGCCTTACTATAGTGGGTGGGGTTTTTTTTTGGCTGAAAACGCCTTACTATACATGGTGTTTTTTTTCCGAATAAAAACGCCTTACTATACATTGTGGTTTTTTCGTGTCAAAAACGCCTTACTATACATAGTCTTTTTTTCCGGCTGAAAACGCCTTAATATCCATGGTTGTTTTTTATTGGCTAAAAACGCCTTACTATATGGGTTGTTTTTTATTGGCTGGTGGGTGGGGTTTTTTTTTGGCTGAAAACGCCTTACTATACATGGTGTTTTTTTTTTTTTTTTCCGAATAAAAACGCCTTACTATACATTGTGGTTTTTTCGTGTCAAAAACGCCTTACTATACATAGTCTTTTTTTCCGGCTGAAAACGCCTTAATATCCATGGTTGTTTTTTATTGGCTAAAAACGCCTTAATATCCATGGTTGTTTTTTATTGGCTAAAAACGCCTTACTATAGTGGGTGGGGTTTTTTTTTGGCTGAAAACGCCTTACTATACATGGTGTTTTTTTTCCGAATAAAAACGCCTTACTATACATTGTGGTTTTTTCGTGTCAAAAACGCCTTACTATACATAGTCTTTTTTTCCGGCTGAAAACGCCTTAATATCCATGGTTGTTTTTTATTGGCTAAAAACGCCTTAATATCCATGGTTGTTTTTTATTGGCTAAAAACGCCTTACTATAGTGGGTGGGGTTTTTTTTTGGCTGAAAACGCCTTACTATACATGGTGTTTTTTTTCCGAATAAAAACGCCTTACTATACATTGTGGTTTTTTCGTGTCAAAAACGCCTTACTATACATAGTCTTTTTTTCCGGCTGAAAACGCCTTAATATCCATGGTTGTTTTTTATTGGCTAAAAACGCCTTAATATCCATGGTTGTTTTTTATTGGCTAAAAACGCCTTACTATAGTGGGTGGGGTTTTTTTTTGGCTGAAAACGCCTTACTATACATGGTGTTTTTTTTTCCGAATAAAAACGCCTTACTATACATTGTGGTTTTTTCGTGTCAAAAACGCCTTACTATACATAGTCTTTTTTTCCGGCTGAAAACGCCTTAATATCCATGGTTGTTTTTTATTGGCTAAAAACGCCTTAATATCCATGGTGGTTTTTTATTGGCTAAAAACGCCTTACTATAGTGGGTGGGTTTTTTTTTTGGCTGAAAACGCCTTACTATACATGGTGTTTTTTTTCCGAATAAAAACGCCTTACTATACATTGTGGTTTTTTCGTGTCAAAAACGCCTTACTATACATAGTCTTTTTTTCCGGCTGAAAACGCCTTAATATCCATGGTTGTTTTTTATTGGCTAAAAACGCCTTAATATCCATGGTGGTTTTTTATTGGCTAAAAACGCCTTACTATAGTGGGTGGGGTTTTTTTTTTGGCTGAAAACGCCTTACTATACATGGTGTTTTTTTTTGTGGTTTTTTCGTGTCAAAAACGCCTTACTATACATAGTCTTTTTTTCCGGCTGAAAACGCCTTAATATCCATGGTTGTTTTTTATTGGCTAAAAACGCCTTAATATCCATGGTTGTTTTTTATTGGCTAAAAACGCCTTACTATAGTGGGTGGGGTTTTTTTTTTTGGCTGAAAACGCCTTACTATACATGGTGTTTTTTTTTTCGGCTGAAAAACGCCTTACTATACATTGTGGTTTTTTCGTGTCAAAAACGCCTTACTATACATAGTCTTTTTTTCCGGCTGAAAACGCCTTAATATCCATGGTTGTTTTTTATTGGCTAAAAACGCCTTAATATCCATGGTTGTTTTTTATTGGCTAAAAACGCCTTACTATAGTGGGTGGGGTTTTTTTTTGGCTGAAAACGCCTTACTATACATGGTGTTTTTTTTCCGAATAAAAACGCCTTACTATACATTGTGGTTTTTTCGTGTCAAAAACGCCTTACTATACATAGTCTTTTTTTCCGGCTGAAAACGCCTTAATATCCATGGTTGTTTTTTATTGGCTAAAAACGCCTTACTATATCCATGGTGTTTTTTATTGGCTAAAAACGCCTTACTATAGTGGGTGGGTTTTTTTTTTTGGCTGAAAACGCCTTAATAAAAAAACGCCTTACTATACATTGTGGTTTTTTCGTGTCAAAAACGCCTTACTATACATAGTCTTTTTTTCCGGCTGAAAACGCCTTAATATCCATGGTTGTTTTTTATTGGCTAAAAACGCCTTAATATCCATGGTTGTTTTTTATTGGCTAAAAACGCCTTACTATAGTGGGTGGGTTTTTTTTTCCGCTGAAAACGCCTTACGCGCCTTACTATACATTGTGGTTTTTTCGTGTCAAAAACGCCTTACTATACATAGTCTTTTTTTCCGGCTGAAAACGCCTTAATATCCATGTTTGTTTTTTATTGGCTAAAAACGCCTTACTATACATGGTGGTTTTTTATTGGCTAAAAACGCCTTACTATAGTGGGTGGGGTTTTTTTTTTGGCTGAAAACGCCTTACTATACATGGTGTTTTTTTTTCGAATAAAAACGCCTTACTATACATTGTGGTTTTTTCGTGTCAAAAACGCCTTACTATACATAGTCTTTTTTTCCGGCTGAAAACGCCTTAATATCCATGGTTGTTTTTTATTGGCTAAAAACGCCTTAATATACATGGTTGTTTTTTATTGAATAAAAACGCCTTACTATAGTGGGTGGGTTTTTTTTTTGGCTGAAAACGCCTTACTATACATGGTGTTTTTTTTCCGAATAAAAACGCCTTACTATACATTGTGGTTTTTTCGTGTCAAAAACGCCTTACTATACATAGTCTTTTTTTCCGGCTGAAAACGCCTTAATATCCATGGTTGTTTTTTATTGGCTAAAAACGCCTTAATATCCATGGTTGTTTTTTATTGGCTAAAAACGCCTTACTATAGTGGGTGGGGTTTTTTTTTTGGCTGAAAACGCCTTACTATACATGGTGTTTTTTTTCCGAATAAAAACGCCTTACTATACATTGTGGTTTTTTCGTGTCAAAAACGCCTTACTATACATAGTCTTTTTTTCCGGCTGAAAACGCCTTAATATCCATGGTTGTTTTTTATTGGCTAAAAACGCCTTACTATACATGGTGTTTTTTTCGAATAAAAACGCCTTACTATAGTGGGTGGGGTTTTTTTTTGGCTGAAAACGCCTTACTATACATGGTGTTTTTTTTCCGAATAAAAACGCCTTACTATACATTGTGGTTTTTTCGTGTCAAAAACGCCTTACTATACATAGTCTTTTTTTCCGGCTGAAAACGCCTTAATATCCATGGTTGTTTTTTATTGGCTAAAAACGCCTTAATATCCATGGTTGTTTTTTATTGGCTAAAAACGCCTTACTATAGTGGGTGGGTTTTTTTTCGGCTGAAAACGCCTTACTATACATTGTGGTTTTTTCGTGTCAAAAACGCCTTACTATACATAGTCTTTTTTTCCGGCTGAAAACGCCTTAATATCCATGGTTGTTTTTTATTGGCTAAAAACGCCTTAATATCCATGGTTGTTTTTTATTGGCTAAAAACGCCTTACTATAGTGGGTGGGGTTTTTTTTTGGCTGAAAACGCCTTACTATACATGGTGTTTTTTTTCCGAATAAAAACGCCTTACTATACATTGTGGTTTTTTCGTGTCAAAAACGCCTTACTATACATAGTCTTTTTTTCCGGCTGAAAACGCCTTAATATCCATGGTTGTTTTTTATTGGCTAAAAACGCCTTAATATCCATGGTTGTTTTTTATTGGCTAAAAACGCCTTACTATAGTGGGTGGGTTTTTTTTTCGGCTGAAAACGCCTTACTATACATTGTGGTTTTTTTCGTTTTTTTTTCTTTTTTTCCGGCTGAAAACGCCTTACTATACATTGTGGTTTTTTCGTGTCAAAAACGCCTTACTATACATAGTCTTTTTTTCCGGCTGAAAACGCCTTAATATCCATGTTTGTTTTTTATTGGCTAAAAACGCCTTACTATACATGGTGGTTTTTTCGAATAAAAACGCCTTACTATAGTGGGTGGGGTTTTTTTTTGGCTGAAAACGCCTTACTATACATGGTGTTTTTTTTCCGAATAAAAACGCCTTACTATACATTGTGGTTTTTTCGTGTCAAAAACGCCTTACTATACATAGTCTTTTTTTCCGGCTGAAAACGCCTTAATATCCATGGTTGTTTTTTATTGGCTAAAAACGCCTTACTATACATGGTGGTTTTTTATTGGCTAAAAACGCCTTACTATAGTGGGTGGGTTTTTTTTTCGGCTGAAAACGCCTTACTATACATGTGGGTGGGGCCTTACTATACATTGTGGTTTTTTCGGCTGAAAAACGCCTTACTATACATGGTTGTTTTTTATTGGCTGTTAATATCCATGGTTGTTTTTTATTGGCTAAAAACGCCTTACTATAAAAACGCCTTACTATACATGGTGTTTTTTTTCCGAATAAAAACGCCTTACTATACATTGTGGTTTTTTCGTGTCAAAAACGCCTTACTATACATAGTCTTTTTTTCCGGCTGAAAACGCCTTAATATCCATGGTTGTTTTTTATTGGCTAAAAACGCCTTAATATCCATGGTTGTTTTTTATTGGCTAAAAAAACGCCTTACTATAGTGGGTGGGGTTTTTTTTTTTGGCTGAAAACGCCTTACTATACATGGTGTTTTTTTTCCGAATAAAAACGCCTTACTATACATTGTGGTTTTTTCGTGTCAAAAACGCCTTACTATACATAGTCTTTTTTTCCGGCTGAAAACGCCTTAATATCCATGGTTGTTTTTTATTGGCTAAAAACGCCTTACTATACATGGTGGTTTTTTATTGGCTAAAAACGCCTTACTATAGTGGGTGGGTTTTTTTTTTGGCTGAAAACGCCTTACTATACATGGTGTTTTTTTTCCGAATAAAAACGCCTTACTATACATTGTGGTTTTTTCGTGTCAAAAACGCCTTACTATACATAGTCTTTTTTTCCGGCTGAAAACGCCTTAATATCCATGGTTGTTTTTTATTGGCTAAAAACGCCTTAATATCCATGGTTGTTTTTTATTGGCGAAAAACGCCTTACTATAGTGGGTGGGGTTTTTTTTTTGGCTGAAAACGCCTTACTATACATGGTGTTTTTTTTCCGAATAAAAACGCCTTACTATACATTGTGGTTTTTTCGTGTCAAAAACGCCTTACTATACATAGTCTTTTTTTCCGGCTGAAAACGCCTTAATATCCATGGTTGTTTTTTATTGGCTAAAAACGCCTTAATATCCATGGTTGTTTTTTATTGGCTAAAAACGCCTTACTATAGTGGGTGGGGTTTTTTTTTTGGCTGAAAACGCCTTACTATACATGGTGTTTTTTTTCCGAATAAAAACGCCTTACTATACATTGTGGTTTTTTCGTGTCAAAAACGCCTTACTATACATAGTCTTTTTTTCCGGCTGAAAACGCCTTAATATCCATGGTTGTTTTTTATTGGCTAAAAACGCCTTAATATCCATGGTTGTTTTTTATTGGCTAAAAACGCCTTACTATAGTGGGTGGGTTTTACTATTTTTTTTTTTTCGGCTGAAAACGCCTTACTATACATTGTGGTTTTTTCGTGTCAAAAACGCCTTACTATACATAGTCTTTTTTTCCGGCTGAAAACGCCTTAATATCCATGGTTGTTTTTTATTGGCTAAAAACGCCTTAATATCCATGGTTGTTTTTTTTTGGCTAAAAACGCCTTACTATAGTGGGTGGGTTTTTTTTTGGCTGAAAACGCCTTACTATACATGGTGTGAAAAAAACGCCTTACTATACATTGTGGTTTTTTCGTGTCAAAAACGCCTTACTATACATAGTCTTTTTTTCCGGCTGAAAACGCCTTAATATCCATGGTTGTTTTTTATTGGCTAAAAACGCCTTAATATCCATGGTTGTTTTTTATTGGCTAAAAACGCCTTACTATAGTGGGTGGGGTTTTTTTTTTGGCTGAAAACGCCTTACTATACATGGTGTTTTTTTTTTCGAATAAAAACGCCTTACTATACATTGTGGTTTTTTCGTGTCAAAAACGCCTTACTATACATAGTCTTTTTTTCCGGCTGAAAACGCCTTAATATCCATGGTTGTTTTTTATTGGCTAAAAACGCCTTACTATACATGGTGGTTTTTTTCGGCTAAAAACGCCTTACTATAGTGGGTGGGGTTTTTTTTTGGCTGAAAACGCCTTACTATACATGGTGTTTTTTTTTACTATACAATAAAAACGCCTTACTATACATTGTGGTTTTTTCGTGTCAAAAACGCCTTACTATACATAGTCTTTTTTTCCGGCTGAAAACGCCTTAATATCCATGGTTGTTTTTTATTGGCTAAAAACGCCTTACTATATCCATGGTTGTTTTTTATTGGCTAAAAACGCCTTACTATAGTGGGTGGGGTTTTTTTTTGGCTGAAAACGCCTTACTATACATGGTGTTTTTTTTCCGAATAAAAACGCCTTACTATACATTGTGGTTTTTTCGTGTCAAAAACGCCTTACTATACATAGTCTTTTTTTCCGGCTGAAAACGCCTTAATATCCATGGTTGTTTTTTATTGGCTAAAAACGCCTTAATATCCATGGTTGTTTTTTATTGGCTAAAAACGCCTTACTATAGTGGGTGGGGTTTTTTTTTGCGAAAACGCCTTACTATACATGTGTTTTTTTTTGAAAACGCCTTACTATACATTGTGGTTTTTTCGTGTCAAAAACGCCTTACTATACATAGTCTTTTTTTCCGGCTGAAAACGCCTTAATATCCATGGTTGTTTTTTATTGGCTAAAAACGCCTTAATATCCATGGTTGTTTTTTATTGGCTAAAAACGCCTTACTATAGTGGGTGGGGTTTTTTTTTGGCTGAAAACGCCTTACTATACATGGTGTTTTTTTTCCGAAAAAAACGCCTTACTATACATTGTGGTTTTTTCGTGTCAAAAACGCCTTACTATACATAGTCTTTTTTTCCGGCTGAAAACGCCTTTTTTTGTTTTTTATTGGCTAAAAACGCCTTAATCCATGGTTGTTTTTTATTGCCTTACTATAGTGGGTGGGGTTTTTTTTTTGGCTGAAAACATACATTGTGGTTTTTTTCGTGTCAAAAACGCCTTACTATACATAGTCTTTTTTTCCGGCTGAAAACGCCTTAATATCCATGGTTGTTTTTTATTGGCTAAAAACGCCTTACTATATGGTTGTTTTTTATTGGCTAAAAACGCCTTACTATAGTGTGGGGTTTTTTTTTTGGCTGAAAACGCCTTACTATACATGGTGTTTTTTTTCCGAATAAAAACGCCTTACTATACATTGTGGTTTTTTCGTGTCAAAAACGCCTTACTATACATAGTCTTTTTTTCCGGCTGAAAACGCCTTAATATCCATGGTTGTTTTTTATTGGCTAAAAACGCCTTAATATCCATGGTTGTTTTTTATTGGCTAAAAACGCCTTACTATAGTGGGTGGGGTTTTTTTTTGGCTGAAAACGCCTTACTATACATTGTTTTTTTTCCGAATGAAAACGCCTTACTATACATTGTGGTTTTTTCGTGTCAAAAACGCCTTACTATACATAGTCTTTTTTTCCGGCTGAAAACGCCTTAATATCCATGGTTGTTTTTTATTGGCTAAAAACGCCTTAATATCCATGGTTGTTTTTTATTGGCTAAAAACGCCTTACTATAGTGGGTGGGGTTTTTTTTTGGCTGAAAACGCCTTACTATACATGGTGTTTTTTTTCCGAATAAAAACGCCTTACTATACATTGTGGTTTTTTCGTGTCAAAAACGCCTTACTATACATAGTCTTTTTTTCCGGCTGAAAACGCCTTAATATCCATGGTTGTTTTTTATTGGCTAAAAACGCCTTAATATCCATGGTTGTTTTTTATTGGCTAAAAACGCCTTACTATAGTGGGTGGGGTTTTTTTTTGGCTGAAAACGCCTTACTATACATGGTGTTTTTTTTCCGAATAAAAACGCCTTACTATACATTGTGGTTTTTTCGTGTCAAAAACGCCTTACTATACATAGTCTTTTTTTCCGGCTGAAAACGCCTTAATATCCATGGTTGTTTTTTATTGGCTAAAAACGCCTTAATATCCATGGTTGTTTTTTATTGGCTAAAAACGCCTTACTATAGTGGGTGGGTTTTTTTTTTGGCTGAAAACGCCTTACTATACATGGTGGTTTTTTTCCGAATAAAAACGCCTTACTATACATTGTGGTTTTTTCGTGTCAAAAACGCCTTACTATACATAGTCTTTTTTTCCGGCTGAAAACGCCTTAATATCCATGGTTGTTTTTTATTGGCTAAAAACGCCTTAATATCCATGGTTGTTTTTTATTGGCTAAAAACGCCTTACTATAGTGGGTGGGTTTTTTTTCGGCTGAAAACGCCTTACTATACATTGTGGTTTTTTTTTCGTGTCAAAAACGCCTTACTATACATAGTCTTTTTTTCCGGCTGAAAACGCCTTAATATCCATGTTTGTTTTTTATTGGCTAAAAACGCCTTACTATACATGGTGGTTTTTTCGAATAAAAACGCCTTACTATAGTGGGTGGGGTTTTTTTTTTGGCTGAAAACGCCTTAATATACATGGTGTTTTTTTTCCGAATAAAAACGCCTTACTATACATTGTGGTTTTTTCGTGTCAAAAACGCCTTACTATACATAGTCTTTTTTTCCGGCTGAAAACGCCTTAATATCCATGGTTGTTTTTTATTGGCTAAAAACGCCTTACTATAGTGGGTGGGGTTTTTTTTTTGGCTGAAAACGCCTTACTATACATGGTGTTTTTTTTCCGGCCTTTTTTCGTTTTTTCGTGTCAAAAACGCCTTACTATACATAGTCTTTTTTTCCGGCTGAAAACGCCTTAATATCCATGGTTGTTTTTTATTGGCTAAAAACGCCTTACTATACATGGTGGTTTTTTCGAATAAAAACGCCTTACTATAGTGGGTGGGGTTTTTTTTTGGCTGAAAACGCCTTACTATACATGGTGTTTTTTTTCCGAATAAAAACGCCTTACTATACATTGTGGTTTTTTCGTGTCAAAAACGCCTTACTATACATAGTCTTTTTTTCCGGCTGAAAACGCCTTAATATCCATGGTTGTTTTTTATTGGCTAAAAACGCCTTAATATCCATGGTTGTTTTTTATTGGCTAAAAACGCCTTACTATAGTGGGTGGGGTTTTTTTTTTGGCTGAAAACGCCTTACTATACATGGTGTTTTTTTTCCGAATAAAAACGCCTTACTATACATTGTGGTTTTTTCGTGTCAAAAACGCCTTACTATACATAGTCTTTTTTTCCGGCTGAAAACGCCTTAATATCCATGGTTGTTTTTTATTGGCTAAAAACGCCTTAATATCCATGGTTGTTTTTTATTGGCTAAAAACGCCTTACTATAGTGGGTGGGGTTTTTTTTTTGGCTGAAAACGCCTTACTATACATGGTGTTTTTTTTCCGAATAAAAACGCCTTACTATACATTGTGGTTTTTTCGTGTCAAAAACGCCTTACTATACATAGTCTTTTTTTCCGGCTGAAAACGCCTTAATATCCATGGTTGTTTTTTATTGGCTAAAAACGCCTTAATATCCATGGTTGTTTTTTATTGGCTAAAAACGCCTTACTATAGTGGGTGGGTTTTTTTTTTTGGCTGAAAACGCCTTACTATACATAGTGTTTTTTTTCCGGCTAAAAACGCCTTACTATACATTGTGGTTTTTTCGTGTCAAAAACGCCTTACTATACATAGTCTTTTTTTCCGGCTGAAAACGCCTTAATATCCATGGTTGTTTTTTATTGGCTAAAAACGCCTTACTATCCATGGTTGTTTTTTATTGGCTAAAAACGCCTTACTATAGTGGGTGGGGTTTTTTTTTTGGCTGAAAACGCCTTACTATACATGGTGTTTTTTTTCCGAATAAAAACGCCTTACTATACATTGTGGTTTTTTCGTGTCAAAAACGCCTTACTATACATAGTCTTTTTTTCCGGCTGAAAACGCCTTAATATCCATGGTTGTTTTTTATTGGCTAAAAACGCCTTACTATACATGGTGGTTTTTTCGAATAAAAACGCCTTACTATAGTGGGTGGGTTTTTTTTTTGGCTGAAAACGCCTTACTATACATGGTGTTTTTTTTCCGAATAAAAACGCCTTACTATACATTGTGGTTTTTTCGTGTCAAAAACGCCTTACTATACATAGTCTTTTTTTCCGGCTGAAAACGCCTTAATATCCATGGTTGTTTTTTATTGGCTAAAAACGCCTTAATATCCATGGTTGTTTTTTATTGGCGAAAAACGCCTTACTATAGTGGGTGGGGTTTTTTTTTGGCTGAAAACGCCTTACTATACATGGTGTTTTTTTTCCGAATAAAAACGCCTTACTATACATTGTGGTTTTTTCGTGTCAAAAACGCCTTACTATACATAGTCTTTTTTTCCGGCTGAAAACGCCTTAATATCCATGGTTGTTTTTTATTGGCTAAAAACGCCTTAATATCCATGGTTGTTTTTTATTGGCGAAAAACGCCTTACTATAGTGGGTGGGTTTTTTTTTTGGCTGAAAACGCCTTACTATACATGGTGTTTTTTTTCCGAATAAAAACGCCTTACTATACATTGTGGTTTTTTCGTGTCAAAAACGCCTTACTATACATAGTCTTTTTTTCCGGCTGAAAACGCCTTAATATCCATGGTTGTTTTTTATTGGCTAAAAACGCCTTACTATCCATGGTTGTTTTTTATTGGCTAAAAACGCCTTACTATAGTGGGTGGGTTTTTTTTTGGCTGAAAACGCCTTACTATACATGGTGTTTTTTTTCCGAATAAAAACGCCTTACTATACATTGTGGTTTTTTCGTGTCAAAAACGCCTTACTATACATAGTCTTTTTTTCCGGCTGAAAACGCCTTAATATCCATGGTTGTTTTTTATTGGCTAAAAACGCCTTACTATACATGGTGGTTTTTTATTGGCGAAAAACGCCTTACTATAGTGGGTGGGGTTTTTTTTTTGGCTGAAAACGCCTTACTATACATGGTGTTTTTTTTCCGAATAAAAACGCCTTACTATACATTGTGGTTTTTTCGTGTCAAAAACGCCTTACTATACATAGTCTTTTTTTCCGGCTGAAAACGCCTTAATATCCATGGTTGTTTTTTATTGGCTAAAAACGCCTTAATATCCATGGTTGTTTTTTATTGGCGAAAAACGCCTTACTATAGTGGGTGGGGTTTTTTTTTGGCTGAAAACGCCTTACTATACATGGTGTTTTTTTTCCGAATAAAAACGCCTTACTATACATTGTGGTTTTTTCGTGTCAAAAACGCCTTACTATACATAGTCTTTTTTTCCGGCTGAAAACGCCTTAATATCCATGGTTGTTTTTTATTGGCTAAAAACGCCTTACTATCCATGGTGGGCCTTACTATAGTGGGTGGGGTTTTTTTTTGGCTGAAAACGCCTTACTATACATGGTGTTTTTTTTTCCGAATAAAAACGCCTTACTATACATTGTGGTTTTTTCGTGTCAAAAACGCCTTACTATACATAGTCTTTTTTTCCGGCTGAAAACGCCTTAATATCCATGGTTGTTTTTTATTGGCTAAAAACGCCTTACTATAGTGGGTGGGGTTTTTTTTTGGCTGAAAACGCCTTACTATACATGGTGTTTTTTTTCCGAATAAAAACGCCTTACTATACATTGTGGTTTTTTCGTGTCAAAAACGCCTTACTATACATAGTCTTTTTTTCCGGCTGAAAACGCCTTAATATCCATGGTTGTTTTTTATTGGCTAAAAACGCCTTAATATCCATGGTTGTTTTTTATTGGCTAAAAACGCCTTACTATAGTGGGTGGGGTTTTTTTTTTGGCTGAAAACGCCTTACTATACATGGTGTTTTTTTTCCGAATAAAAACGCCTTACTATACATTGTGGTTTTTTCGTGTCAAAAACGCCTTACTATACATAGTCTTTTTTTCCGGCTGAAAACGCCTTAATATCCATGGTTGTTTTTTATTGGCTAAAAACGCCTTAATATCCATGGTTGTTTTTTATTGGCTAAAAACGCCTTACTATAGTGGGTGGGGTTTTTTTTTTGGCTGAAAACGCCTTACTATACATGGTGTTTTTTTTTCCGAATAAAAACGCCTTACTATACATTGTGGTTTTTTCGTGTCAAAAACGCCTTACTATACATAGTCTTTTTTTCCGGCTGAAAACGCCTTAATATCCATGGTTGTTTTTTATTGGCTAAAAACGCCTTAATATCCATGGTTGTTTTTTATTGGCTAAAAACGCCTTACTATAGTGGGTGGGGTTTTTTTTTGGCTGAAAACGCCTTACTATACATGGTGTTTTTTTTCCGAATAAAAACGCCTTACTATACATTGTGGTTTTTTCGTGTCAAAAACGCCTTACTATACATAGTCTTTTTTTCCGGCTGAAAACGCCTTAATATCCATGGTTGTTTTTTATTGGCTAAAAACGCCTTAATATCCATGGTTGTTTTTTATTGGCTAAAAACGCCTTACTATAGTGGGTGGGGTTTTTTTTTTGGCTGAAAACGCCTTACTATACATGGTGTTTTTTTTCCGAATAAAAACGCCTTACTATACATTGTGGTTTTTTCGTGTCAAAAACGCCTTACTATACATAGTCTTTTTTTCCGGCTGAAAACGCCTTAATATCCATGGTTGTTTTTTATTGGCTAAAAACGCCTTACTATACATGGTGGTTTTTTTTCGGCTAAAAACGCCTTACTATACATGGGGTTTTTTTTTGGCTGAAAACGCCTTACTATACATTGTGGTTTTTTTGTGGTTTTTTCGTGTCAAAAACGCCTTACTATACATAGTCTTTTTTTCCGGCTGAAAACGCCTTAATATCCATGGTTGTTTTTTATTGGCTAAAAACGCCTTAATATCCATGGTTGTTTTTTATTGGCTAAAAACGCCTTACTATAGTGGGTGGGTTTTTTTTCGGCTGAAAACGCCTTACTATACATTGTGGTTTTTTTCGTGTCAAAAACGCCTTACTATACATAGTCTTTTTTTCCGGCTGAAAACGCCTTAATATCCATGTTTGTTTTTTATTGGCTAAAAACGCCTTACTATACATGGTGGTTTTTTCGAATAAAAACGCCTTACTATAGTGGGTGGGGTTTTTTTTTGGCTGAAAACGCCTTAATATACATGGTGTTTTTTTTCCGAATAAAAACGCCTTACTATACATTGTGGTTTTTTCGTGTCAAAAACGCCTTACTATACATAGTCTTTTTTTCCGGCTGAAAACGCCTTAATATCCATGGTTGTTTTTTATTGGCTAAAAACGCCTTACTATACATGGTGGTTTTTTATTGGCTAAAAACGCCTTACTATAGTGGGTGGGTTTTTTTTTTCGGCTGAAAACGCCTTACTATACATTGTGGTTTTTTCGTGTCAAAAACGCCTTACTATACATAGTCTTTTTTTCCGGCTGAAAACGCCTTAATATCCATGGTTGTTTTTTATTGGCTAAAAACGCCTTAATATCCATGGTTGTTTTTTATTGGCTAAAAACGCCTTACTATAGTGGGTGGGTTTTTTTTTTGGCTGAAAACGCCTTACTATACATTGTGTTTTTTTTCGTGTCAAAAACGCCTTACTATACATAGTCTTTTTTTCCGGCTGAAAACGCCTTAATATCCATGGTTGTTTTTTATTGGCTAAAAACGCCTTAATATCCATGGTTGTTTTTTATTGGCTAAAAACGCCTTACTATAGTGGGTGGGGTTTTTTTTTGGCTGAAAACGCCTTACTATACATGGTGTTTTTTTTTCCGAATAAAAACGCCTTACTATACATTGTGGTTTTTTCGTGTCAAAAACGCCTTACTATACATAGTCTTTTTTTCCGGCTGAAAACGCCTTAATATCCATGGTTGTTTTTTATTGGCTAAAAACGCCTTAATATCCATGGTTGTTTTTTATTGGCTAAAAACGCCTTACTATAGTGGGTGGGGTTTTTTTTTGGCTGAAAACGCCTTACTATACATGGTGTTTTTTTTCCGAATAAAAACGCCTTACTATACATTGTGGTTTTTTCGTGTCAAAAACGCCTTACTATACATAGTCTTTTTTTCCGGCTGAAAACGCCTTAATATCCATGGTTGTTTTTTATTGGCTAAAAACGCCTTAATATCCATGGTTGTTTTTTATTGGCTAAAAACGCCTTACTATAGTGGGTGGGGTTTTTTTTTGGCTGAAAACGCCTTACTATACATGGTGTTTTTTTTCCGAATAAAAACGCCTTACTATACATTGTGGTTTTTTCGTGTCAAAAACGCCTTACTATACATAGTCTTTTTTTCCGGCTGAAAACGCCTTAATATCCATGGTTGTTTTTTATTGGCTAAAAACGCCTTACTATACATGGTGGTTTTTTATTGGCTAAAAACGCCTTACTATAGTGGGTGGGGTTTTTTTTTGGCTGAAAACGCCTTACTATACATGGTGTTTTTTTTCCGAATAAAAACGCCTTACTATACATTGTGGTTTTTTCGTGTCAAAAACGCCTTACTATACATAGTCTTTTTTTCCGGCTGAAAACGCCTTAATATCCATGGTTGTTTTTTATTGGCTAAAAACGCCTTAATATCCATGGTTGTTTTTTATTGGCTAAAAACGCCTTACTATAGTGGGTGGGTTTTTTTTTTGGCTGAAAACGCCTTACTATACATGGTGTTTTTTTTCCGAATAAAAACGCCTTACTATACATTGTGGTTTTTTCGTGTCAAAAACGCCTTACTATACATAGTCTTTTTTTCCGGCTGAAAACGCCTTAATATCCATGGTTGTTTTTTATTGGCTAAAAACGCCTTAATATACATGGTGGTTTTTTATTGGCTAAAAACGCCTTACTATAGTGGGTGGGGTTTTTTTTTGGCTGAAAACGCCTTACTATACATGGTGTTTTTTTTCCGAATAAAAACGCCTTACTATACATTGTGGTTTTTTCGTGTCAAAAACGCCTTACTATACATAGTCTTTTTTTCCGGCTGAAAACGCCTTAATATCCATGGTTGTTTTTTATTGGCTAAAAACGCCTTACTATACATGGTTGTTTTTTATTGGCTAAAAACGCCTTACTATAGTGGGTGGGGTTTTTTTTTTGGCTGAAAACGCCTTACTATACATGGTGTTTTTTTTCCGAATAAAAACGCCTTACTATACATTGTGGTTTTTTCGTGTCAAAAACGCCTTACTATACATAGTCTTTTTTTCCGGCTGAAAACGCCTTAATATCCATGGTTGTTTTTTATTGGCTAAAAACGCCTTACTATACATGGTGGTTTTTTCGGCTAAAAACGCCTTACTATAGTTTTTTTTTTTTGGCTAAAAACGCCTTACTATAGTGGGTGGGGTTTTTTTTTTTTTTTCAAAACGCCTTACTATACATGGTGTTTTTTTTGTCCGCTAAAAACGCCTTACTATACATGTGTTTTTTCGTTTTACTATACATATTGGCTGAAAACGCCTTAATATCCATGGTTGTTTTTTATTGGCTAAAAACGCCTTACTATAGTGGTTGTTTTTTATTGGCTAAAAACGCCTTACTATAGTGGGTGGGTTTTTTTTTCGGCTGAAAACGCCTTACTATACATTGTGGTTTTTTCGTGTCAAAAACGCCTTACTATACATAGTCTTTTTTTCCGGCTGAAAACGCCTTAATATCCATGGTTGTTTTTTATTGGCTAAAAACGCCTTAATATCCATGGTTGTTTTTTATTGGCTAAAAACGCCTTACTATAGTGGGTGGGGTTTTTTTTTGGCTGAAAACGCCTTACTATACATGGTGTTTTTTTTCCGAATAAAAACGCCTTACTATACATTGTGGTTTTTTCGTGTCAAAAACGCCTTACTATACATAGTCTTTTTTTCCGGCTGAAAACGCCTTAATATCCATGGTTGTTTTTTATTGGCTAAAAACGCCTTAATATCCATGGTTGTTTTTTATTGGCTAAAAACGCCTTACTATAGTGGGTGGGGTTTTTTTTTTGGCTGAAAACGCCTTACTATACATGGTGTTTTTTTTCCGAATAAAAACGCCTTACTATACATTGTGGTTTTTTCGTGTCAAAAACGCCTTACTATACATAGTCTTTTTTTCCGGCTGAAAACGCCTTAATATCCATGGTTGTTTTTTATTGGCTAAAAACGCCTTAATATCCATGGTTGTTTTTTATTGGCTAAAAACGCCTTACTATAGTGGGTGCCTTACTATACATGGTGTTTTTTTTCGGCTGAAAACGCCTTACTATACATTGTGGTTTTTTCGTGTCAAAAACGCCTTACTATACATAGTCTTTTTTTCCGGCTGAAAACGCCTTAATATCCATGGTTGTTTTTTATTGGCTAAAAACGCCTTACTATACATGGTGGTTTTTTATTGGCGAAAAACGCCTTACTATAGTGGGTGGGGTTTTTTTTTGGCTGAAAACGCCTTACTATACATGGTGTTTTTTTTCCGAATAAAAACGCCTTACTATACATTGTGGTTTTTTCGTGTCAAAAACGCCTTACTATACATAGTCTTTTTTTCCGGCTGAAAACGCCTTAATATCCATGGTTGTTTTTTATTGGCTAAAAACGCCTTACTATCCATGGTTGTTTTTTATTGGCTAAAAACGCCTTACTATAGTGGGTGGGGTTTTTTTTTGGCTGAAAACGCCTTACTATACATGGTGTTTTTTTTCCGAATAAAAACGCCTTACTATACATTGTGGTTTTTTCGTGTCAAAAACGCCTTACTATACATAGTCTTTTTTTCCGGCTGAAAACGCCTTAATATCCATGGTTGTTTTTTATTGGCTAAAAACGCCTTACTATCCATGGTGGGCGAAAAACGCCTTACTATAGTGGGTGGGGTTTTTTTTTGGCTGAAAACGCCTTACTATACATGGTGTTTTTTTTCCGAATAAAAACGCCTTACTATACATTGTGGTTTTTTCGTGTCAAAAACGCCTTACTATACATAGTCTTTTTTTCCGGCTGAAAACGCCTTAATATCCATGGTTGTTTTTTATTGGCTAAAAACGCCTTAATATCCATGGTTGTTTTTTATTGGCTAAAAACGCCTTACTATAGTGGGTGGGGTTTTTTTTTGGCTGAAAACGCCTTACTATACATGGTGTTTTTTTTCCGAATAAAAACGCCTTACTATACATTGTGGTTTTTTCGTGTCAAAAACGCCTTACTATACATAGTCTTTTTTTCCGGCTGAAAACGCCTTAATATCCATGGTTGTTTTTTATTGGCTAAAAACGCCTTAATATCCATGGTTGTTTTTTATTGGCTAAAAACGCCTTACTATAGTGGGTGGGTTTTTTTTTGGCTGAAAACGCCTTACTATACATGGTGTTTTTTTTTCCGAATAAAAACGCCTTACTATACATTGTGGTTTTTTCGTGTCAAAAACGCCTTACTATACATAGTCTTTTTTTCCGGCTGAAAACGCCTTAATATCCATGGTTGTTTTTTATTGGCTAAAAACGCCTTAATATCCATGGTTGTTTTTTATTGGCTAAAAACGCCTTACTATAGTGGGTGGGTTTTTTTTTTGGCTGAAAACGCCTTACTATACATGGTGTTTTTTTTCCGAATAAAAACGCCTTACTATACATTGTGGTTTTTTCGTGTCAAAAACGCCTTACTATACATAGTCTTTTTTTCCGGCTGAAAACGCCTTAATATCCATGGTTGTTTTTTATTGGCTAAAAACGCCTTACTATACATGGTGGTTTTTTTTGGCTAAAAACGCCTTACTATAGTGGGTGGGGTTTTTTTTTTGGCTGAAAACGCCTTACTATACATGGTGTTTTTTTTCCGAATAAAAACGCCTTACTATACATTGTGGTTTTTTCGTGTCAAAAACGCCTTACTATACATAGTCTTTTTTTCCGGCTGAAAACGCCTTAATATCCATGGTTGTTTTTTATTGGCTAAAAACGCCTTACTATACATGGTTGTTTTTTTTTGGCTAAAAACGCCTTACTATAGTGGGTGGGGTTTTTTTTTTGGCTGAAAACGCCTTACTATACATGGTGTTTTTTTTTCCGAATAAAAACGCCTTACTATACATTGTGGTTTTTTCGTGTCAAAAACGCCTTACTATACATAGTCTTTTTTTCCGGCTGAAAACGCCTTAATATCCATGGTTGTTTTTTATTGGCTAAAAACGCCTTAATATCCATGGTTGTTTTTTATTGGCTAAAAACGCCTTACTATAGTGGGTGGGGTTTTTTTTTGGCTGAAAACGCCTTACTATACATGGTGTTTTTTTTCCGAATAAAAACGCCTTACTATACATTGTGGTTTTTTCGTGTCAAAAACGCCTTACTATACATAGTCTTTTTTTCCGGCTGAAAACGCCTTAATATCCATGGTTGTTTTTTATTGGCTAAAAACGCCTTAATATCCATGGTTGTTTTTTATTGGCTAAAAACGCCTTACTATAGTGGGTGGGGTTTTTTTTTTGGCTGAAAACGCCTTACTATACATGGTGTTTTTTTTCCGAATAAAAACGCCTTACTATACATTGTGGTTTTTTCGTGTCAAAAACGCCTTACTATACATAGTCTTTTTTTCCGGCTGAAAACGCCTTAATATCCATGGTTGTTTTTTATTGGCTAAAAACGCCTTAATATCCATGGTTGTTTTTTATTGGCTAAAAACGCCTTACTATAGTGGGTGGGGTTTTTTTTTTGGCTGAAAACGCCTTACTATACATGGTGTTTTTTTTCCGAATAAAAACGCCTTACTATACATTGTGGTTTTTTCGTGTCAAAAACGCCTTACTATACATAGTCTTTTTTTCCGGCTGAAAACGCCTTAATATCCATGGTTGTTTTTTATTGGCTAAAAACGCCTTAATATCCATGGTTGTTTTTTATTGGCTAAAAACGCCTTACTATAGTGGGTGGGGTTTTTTTTTGGCTGAAAACGCCTTACTATACATGGTGTTTTTTTTCCGAATAAAAACGCCTTACTATACATTGTGGTTTTTTCGTGTCAAAAACGCCTTACTATACATAGTCTTTTTTTCCGGCTGAAAACGCCTTAATATCCATGGTTGTTTTTTATTGGCTAAAAACGCCTTACTATACATGGTTGTTTTTTATTGGCTAAAAACGCCTTACTATAGTGGGTGGGGTTTTTTTTTGGCTGAAAACGCCTTACTATACATGGTGTTTTTTTTCCGAATAAAAACGCCTTACTATACATTGTGGTTTTTTCGTGTCAAAAACGCCTTACTATACATAGTCTTTTTTTCCGGCTGAAAACGCCTTAATATCCATGGTTGTTTTTTATTGGCTAAAAACGCCTTAATATCCATGGTTGTTTTTTATTGGCTAAAAACGCCTTACTATAGTGGGTGGGGTTTTTTTTTGGCTGAAAACGCCTTACTATACATGGTGTTTTTTTTCCGAATAAAAACGCCTTACTATACATTGTGGTTTTTTCGTGTCAAAAACGCCTTACTATACATAGTCTTTTTTTCCGGCTGAAAACGCCTTAATATCCATGGTTGTTTTTTATTGGCTAAAAACGCCTTAATATCCATGGTTGTTTTTTATTGGCTAAAAACGCCTTACTATAGTGGGTGGGGTTTTTTTTTTGGCTGAAAACGCCTTACTATACATGGTGTTTTTTTTCCGAATAAAAACGCCTTACTATACATTGTGGTTTTTTCGTGTCAAAAACGCCTTACTATACATAGTCTTTTTTTCCGGCTGAAAACGCCTTAATATCCATGGTTGTTTTTTATTGGCTAAAAACGCCTTAATATCCATGGTTGTTTTTTATTGGCTAAAAACGCCTTACTATAGTGGGTGGGTTTTTTTTTGGCTGAAAACGCCTTACTATACATGGTGTTTTTTTTCCGAATAAAAACGCCTTACTATACATTGTGGTTTTTTCGTGTCAAAAACGCCTTACTATACATAGTCTTTTTTTCCGGCTGAAAACGCCTTAATATCCATGGTTGTTTTTTATTGGCTAAAAACGCCTTAATATCCATGGTTGTTTTTTATTGGCTAAAAACGCCTTACTATAGTGGGTGGGGTTTTTTTTTTGGCTGAAAACGCCTTACTATACATGGTGTTTTTTTTCCGAATAAAAACGCCTTACTATACATTGTGGTTTTTTCGTGTCAAAAACGCCTTACTATACATAGTCTTTTTTTCCGGCTGAAAACGCCTTAATATCCATGGTTGTTTTTTATTGGCTAAAAACGCCTTAATATCCATGGTTGTTTTTTATTGGCTAAAAACGCCTTACTATAGTGGGTGGGGTTTTTTTTTGGCTGAAAACGCCTTACTATACATGGTGTTTTTTTTCCGAATAAAAACGCCTTACTATACATTGTGGTTTTTTCGTGTCAAAAACGCCTTACTATACATAGTCTTTTTTTCCGGCTGAAAACGCCTTAATATCCATGGTTGTTTTTTATTGGCTAAAAACGCCTTAATATCCATGGTTGTTTTTTATTGGCTAAAAACGCCTTACTATAGTGGGTGGGGTTTTTTTTTGGCTGAAAACGCCTTACTATACATGGTGTTTTTTTTCCGAATAAAAACGCCTTACTATACATTGTGGTTTTTTCGTGTCAAAAACGCCTTACTATACATAGTCTTTTTTTCCGGCTGAAAACGCCTTAATATCCATGGTTGTTTTTTATTGGCTAAAAACGCCTTAATATCCATGGTTGTTTTTTATTGGCTAAAAACGCCTTACTATAGTGGGTGGGGTTTTTTTTTTTGGCTGAAAACGCCTTACTATACATGGTGTTTTTTTTCCGAATAAAAACGCCTTACTATACATTGTGGTTTTTTCGTGTCAAAAACGCCTTACTATACATAGTCTTTTTTTCCGGCTGAAAACGCCTTAATATCCATGGTTGTTTTTTATTGGCTAAAAACGCCTTAATATCCATGGTTGTTTTTTATTGGCTAAAAACGCCTTACTATAGTGGGTGGGGTTTTTTTTTGGCTGAAAACGCCTTACTATACATGGTGTTTTTTTTCCGAATAAAAACGCCTTACTATACATTGTGGTTTTTTCGTGTCAAAAACGCCTTACTATACATAGTCTTTTTTTCCGGCTGAAAACGCCTTAATATCCATGGTTGTTTTTTATTGGCTAAAAACGCCTTAATATCCATGGTTGTTTTTTATTGGCTAAAAACGCCTTACTATAGTGGGTGGGTTTTTTTTTACTATACATGCTGAAAACGCCTTACTATACATTGTGGTTTTTTCGTGTCAAAAACGCCTTACTATACATAGTCTTTTTTTCCGGCTGAAAACGCCTTAATATCCATGGTTGTTTTTTATTGGCTAAAAACGCCTTACTATCCATGGTGGTTTTTTATTGTTACTATAGTGGGTGGGGTTTTTTTTTGGCTGAAAACGCCTTACTATACATGGTGTTTTTTTTCCGAATAAAAACGCCTTACTATACATTGTGGTTTTTTCGTGTCAAAAACGCCTTACTATACATAGTCTTTTTTTCCGGCTGAAAACGCCTTAATATCCATGGTTGTTTTTTATTGGCTAAAAACGCCTTAATATCCATGGTTGTTTTTTATTGGCTAAAAACGCCTTACTATAGTGGGTGGGGTTTTTTTTTGGCTGAAAACGCCTTACTATACATGGTGTTTTTTTTCCGAATAAAAACGCCTTACTATACATTGTGGTTTTTTCGTGTCAAAAACGCCTTACTATACATAGTCTTTTTTTCCGGCTGAAAACGCCTTAATATCCATGGTTGTTTTTTATTGGCTAAAAACGCCTTAATATCCATGGTTGTTTTTTATTGGCTAAAAACGCCTTACTATAGTGGGTGGGTTTTTTTTTCGGCTGAAAACGCCTTACTATACATTGTGGTTTTTTCGTGTCAAAAACGCCTTACTATACATAGTCTTTTTTTCCGGCTGAAAACGCCTTAATATCCATGGTTGTTTTTTATTGGCTAAAAACGCCTTAATATCCATGGTTGTTTTTTATTGGCTAAAAACGCCTTACTATAGTGGGTGGGGTTTTTTTTTGGCTGAAAACGCCTTACTATACATGGTGTTTTTTTTCCGAATAAAAACGCCTTACTATACATTGTGGTTTTTTCGTGTCAAAAACGCCTTACTATACATAGTCTTTTTTTCCGGCTGAAAACGCCTTAATATCCATGGTTGTTTTTTATTGGCTAAAAACGCCTTAATATCCATGGTTGTTTTTTATTGGCTAAAAACGCCTTACTATAGTGGGTGGGGTTTTTTTTTGGCTGAAAACGCCTTACTATACATGGTGTTTTTTTTTCCGAATAAAAACGCCTTACTATACATTGTGGTTTTTTCGTGTCAAAAACGCCTTACTATACATAGTCTTTTTTTCCGGCTGAAAACGCCTTAATATCCATGGTTGTTTTTTATTGGCTAAAAACGCCTTAATATCCATGGTTGTTTTTTATTGGCTAAAAACGCCTTACTATAGTGGGTGGGTTTTTTTTTTGGCTGAAAACGCCTTACTATACATGGTGTGAATAAAAACGCCTTTTTTGTGTTTTTTCGTCAAAAACGCCTTACTATACATAGTCTTTTTTTCCGGCTGAAAACGCCTTAATATCCATGGTTGTTTTTTATTGGCTAAAAACGCCTTAATATCCATGGTTGTTTTTTATTGGCTAAAAACGCCTTACTATAGTGGGTGGGTTTTTTTTTCGGCTGAAAACGCCTTACTATACATTGTGGTTTTTTCGTGTCAAAAACGCCTTACTATACATAGTCTTTTTTTCCGGCTGAAAACGCCTTAATATCCATGGTTGTTTTTTATTGGCTAAAAACGCCTTAATATCCATGGTTGTTTTTTATTGGCTAAAAACGCCTTACTATAGTGGGTGGGGTTTTTTTTTGGCTGAAAACGCCTTACTATACATGGTGTTTTTTTTCCGAATAAAAACGCCTTACTATACATTGTGGTTTTTTCGTGTCAAAAACGCCTTACTATACATAGTCTTTTTTTCCGGCTGAAAACGCCTTAATATCCATGGTTGTTTTTTATTGGCTAAAAACGCCTTAATATCCATGGTTGTTTTTTATTGGCTAAAAACGCCTTACTATAGTGGGTGGGGTTTTTTTTTGGCTGAAAACGCCTTACTATACATGGTGTTTTTTTTCCGAATAAAAACGCCTTACTATACATTGTGGTTTTTTCGTGTCAAAAACGCCTTACTATACATAGTCTTTTTTTCCGGCTGAAAACGCCTTAATATCCATGGTTGTTTTTTATTGGCTAAAAACGCCTTAATATCCATGGTTGTTTTTTATTGGCTAAAAACGCCTTACTATAGTGGGTGGGTTTTTTTTTTTTTATTGGCTGAAAACGCCTTACTATACATTGTGGTTTTTTTGTGGTTTTTTCGTGTCAAAAACGCCTTACTATACATAGTCTTTTTTTCCGGCTGAAAACGCCTTAATATCCATGGTTGTTTTTTATTGGCTAAAAACGCCTTACTATACATGGTGTTTTTTATTGGCTAAAAACGCCTTACTATAGTGGGTGGGGTTTTTTTTTGGCTGAAAACGCCTTACTATACATGGTGTTTTTTTTCCGAATAAAAACGCCTTACTATACATCGTCTTTTTTTCCGGCTGAAAACGCCTTAATATCCATGGTTGTTTTTTATTGGCTAAAAACGCCTTAATATCCATGGTTGTTTTTTATTGGCTAAAAACGCCTTACTATAGTGGGTGGGGTTTTTTTTTGGCTGAAAACGCCTTACTATACATGGTGTTTTTTTTTCCGAATAAAAACGCCTTACTATACATTGTGGTTTTTTCGTGTCAAAAACGCCTTACTATACATAGTCTTTTTTTCCGGCTGAAAACGCCTTAATATCCATGGTTGTTTTTTATTGGCTAAAAACGCCTTAATATCCATGGTTGTTTTTTATTGGCTAAAAACGCCTTACTATAGTGGGTGGGGTTTTTTTTTGGCTGAAAACGCCTTACTATACATGGTGTTTTTTTTTTCCGAATAAAAACGCCTTACTATACATTGTGGTTTTTTCGTGTCAAAAACGCCTTACTATACATAGTCTTTTTTTCCGGCTGAAAACGCCTTAATATCCATGGTTGTTTTTTATTGGCTAAAAACGCCTTAATATCCATGGTTGTTTTTTATTGGCTAAAAACGCCTTACTATAGTGGGTGGGTTTTTTTTTGGGGTTTTTTTTCCGGCTGAAAACGCCTTACTATACATTGTGGTTTTTTCGTGTCAAAAACGCCTTACTATACATAGTCTTTTTTTCCGGCTGAAAACGCCTTAATATCCATGGTTTGTTTTTTATTGGCTAAAAACGCCTTAATATCCATGGTTGTTTTTTATTGGCTAAAAACGCCTTACTATAGTGGGTGGGGTTTTTTTTTTGGCTGAAAACGCCTTACTATACATGAATAAAAACGCCTTACTATACATTGTGGTTTTTTCGTGTCAAAAACGCCTTACTATACATAGTCTTTTTTTCCGGCTGAAAACGCCTTAATATCCATGGTTGTTTTTTATTGGCTAAAAACGCCTTAATATCCATGGTTGTTTTTTATTGGCTAAAAACGCCTTACTATAGTGGGTGGGGTTTTTTTTTGGCTGAAAACGCCTTACTATACATGGTGTTTTTTTTTCCGAAAAAAACGCCTTACTATACATTGTGGTTTTTTCGTGTCAAAAACGCCTTACTATACATAGTCTTTTTTTCCGGCTGAAAACGCCTTAATATCCATGGTTGTTTTTTATTGGCTAAAAACGCCTTAATATCCATGGTTGTTTTTTATTGGCTAAAAACGCCTTACTATAGTGGGTGGGTTTTTTTTTTTTCCGGCTGAAAACGCCTTACTATACATTGTGGTTTTTTCGTGTCAAAAACGCCTTACTATACATAGTCTTTTTTTCCGGCTGAAAACGCCTTAATATCCATGGTTGTTTTTTATTGGCTAAAAACGCCTTACTATACATGGTGGTTTTTTCGACTAAAAACGCCTTACTATAGTGGGTGGGGTTTTTTTTTGGCTGAAAACGCCTTACTATACATGGTGTTTTTTTTCCGAATAAAAACGCCTTACTATACATTGTGGTTTTTTCGTGTCAAAAACGCCTTACTATACATAGTCTTTTTTTCCGGCTGAAAACGCCTTAATATCCATGGTTGTTTTTTATTGGCTAAAAACGCCTTACTATACATGGTGGTTTTTTCGAATAAAAACGCCTTACTATAGTGGGTGGGGTTTTTTTTTGGCTGAAAACGCCTTAATATACATGGTGTTTTTTTTCCGAATAAAAACGCCTTACTATACATTGTGGTTTTTTCGTGTCAAAAACGCCTTACTATACATAGTCTTTTTTTCCGGCTGAAAACGCCTTAATATCCATGTTTGTTTTTTATTGGCTAAAAACGCCTTACTATACATGGTGGTTTTTTCGAATAAAAACGCCTTACTATAGTGGGTGGGGTTTTTTTTTGGCTGAAAACGCCTTACTATACATGGTGTTTTTTTTCCGAATAAAAACGCCTTACTATACATTGTGGTTTTTTCGTGTCAAAAACGCCTTACTATACATAGTCTTTTTTTCCGGCTGAAAACGCCTTAATATCCATGGTTGTTTTTTATTGGCTAAAAACGCCTTAATATCCATGGTTGTTTTTTATTGGCTAAAAACGCCTTACTATAGTGGGTGGGTTTTTTTTTTCGGCTGAAAACGCCTTACTATACATTGTGGTTTTTTCGTGTCAAAAACGCCTTACTATACATAGTCTTTTTTTCCGGCTGAAAACGCCTTAATATCCATGGTTGTTTTTTATTGGCTAAAAACGCCTTACTATACATGGTGGTTTTTTATTGGCTAAAAACGCCTTACTATAGTGGGTGGGGTTTTTTTTTGGCTGAAAACGCCTTACTATACATGGTGTTTTTTTTTCCGAATAAAAACGCCTTACTATACATTGTGGTTTTTTCGTGTCAAAAACGCCTTACTATACATAGTCTTTTTTTCCGGCTGAAAACGCCTTAATATCCATGGTTGTTTTTTATTGGCTAAAAACGCCTTAATATCCATGGTTGTTTTTTATTGGCTAAAAACGCCTTACTATAGTGGGTGGGGTTTTTTTTTGGCTGAAAACGCCTTACTATACATGGTGTTTTTTTTCCGAATAAAAACGCCTTACTATACATTGTGGTTTTTTCGTGTCAAAAACGCCTTACTATACATAGTCTTTTTTTCCGGCTGAAAACGCCTTAATATCCATGGTTGTTTTTTATTGGCTAAAAACGCCTTAATATCCATGGTTGTTTTTTATTGGCTAAAAACGCCTTACTATAGTGGGTGGGGTTTTTTTTTGGCTGAAAACGCCTTACTATACATGGTGTTTTTTTTCCGAATAAAAACGCCTTACTATACATTGTGGTTTTTTCGTGTCAAAAACGCCTTACTATACATAGTCTTTTTTTCCGGCTGAAAACGCCTTAATATCCATGTTTGTTTTTTATTGGCTAAAAACGCCTTACTATACATGGTGGTTTTTTAGAATAAAAACGCCTTACTATAGTGGGTGGGGTTTTTTTTTTTGGCTGAAAACGCCTTACTATACATGGTGTTTTTTTTCCGAATAAAAACGCCTTACTATACATTGTGGTTTTTTCGTGTCAAAAACGCCTTACTATACATAGTCTTTTTTTCCGGCTGAAAACGCCTTAATATCCATGGTTGTTTTTTATTGGCTAAAAACGCCTTAATATCCATGGTTGTTTTTTATTGGCTAAAAACGCCTTACTATAGTGGGTGGGGTTTTTTTTTGGCTGAAAACGCCTTACTATACATGGTGTTTTTTTTCCGAATAAAAACGCCTTACTATACATTGTGGTTTTTTCGTGTCAAAAACGCCTTACTATACATAGTCTTTTTTTCCGGCTGAAAACGCCTTAATATCCATGGTTGTTTTTTATTGGCTAAAAACGCCTTAATATCCATGGTTGTTTTTTATTGGCTAAAAACGCCTTACTATAGTGGGTGGGGTTTTTTTTTGGCTGAAAACGCCTTACTATACATGGTGTTTTTTTTCCGAATAAAAACGCCTTACTATACATTGTGGTTTTTTCGTGTCAAAAACGCCTTACTATACATAGTCTTTTTTTCCGGCTGAAAACGCCTTAATATCCATGGTTGTTTTTTATTGGCTAAAAACGCCTTAATATCCATGGTTGTTTTTTATTGGCTAAAAACGCCTTACTATAGTGGGTGGGGTTTTTTTTTGGCTGAAAACGCCTTACTATACATGGTGTTTTTTTTTCCGAATAAAAACGCCTTACTATACATTGTGGTTTTTTCGTGTCAAAAACGCCTTACTATACATAGTCTTTTTTTCCGGCTGAAAACGCCTTAATATCCATGGTTGTTTTTTATTGGCTAAAAACGCCTTAATATCCATGGTTGTTTTTTATTGGCTAAAAACGCCTTACTATAGTGGGTGGGTTTTTTTTCGGCTGAAAACGCCTTACTATACATTGTGGTTTTTTCGTGTCAAAAACGCCTTACTATACATAGTCTTTTTTTCCGGCTGAAAACGCCTTAATATCCATGTTTGTTTTTTATTGGCTAAAAACGCCTTACTATACATGGTGGTTTTTTCGAATAAAAACGCCTTACTATAGTGGGTGGGGTTTTTTTTTGGCTGAAAACGCCTTAATATACATGGTGTTTTTTTTCCGAATAAAAACGCCTTACTATACATTGTGGTTTTTTCGTGTCAAAAACGCCTTACTATACATAGTCTTTAATATCCATGGTTGTTTTTTATTGGCTGAAAAACGCCTTAATATCCATGGTTGTTTTTTATTGGCTAAAAACGCCTTACTATAGTGGGTGGGTTTTTTTTCGGCTGAAAACGCCTTACTATACATTGTGGTTTTTTCGTGTCAAAAACGCCTTACTATACATAGTCTTTTTTTCCGGCTGAAAACGCCTTAATATCCATGGTTGTTTTTTATTGGCTAAAAACGCCTTAATATCCATGGTGGTTTTTTTATTGGCTAAAAACGCCTTACTATAGTGGGTGGGTTTTTTTTTCGGCTGAAAACGCCTTACTATACATTGTGGTTTTTTCGTGTCAAAAACGCCTTACTATACATAGTCTTTTTTTCCGGCTGAAAACGCCTTAATATCCATGGTTGTTTTTTATTGGCTAAAAACGCCTTAATATCCATGGTTGTTTTTTATTGGCTAAAAACGCCTTACTATAGTGGGTGGGGTTTTTTTTTGGCTGAAAACGCCTTACTATACATGGTGTTTTTTTTTTTTTTATTGAATAAAAACGCCTTACTATACATTGTGGTTTTTTCGTGTCAAAAACGCCTTACTATACATAGTCTTTTTTTCCGGCTGAAAACGCCTTAATATCCATGGTTGTTTTTTATTGGCTAAAAACGCCTTAATATCCATGGTTGTTTTTTATTGGCTAAAAACGCCTTACTATAGTGGGTGGGGTTTTTTTTTGGCTGAAAACGCCTTACTATACATGGTGTTTTTTTTCCGAATAAAAACGCCTTACTATACATTGTGGTTTTTTCGTGTCAAAAACGCCTTACTATACATAGTCTTTTTTTCCGGCTGAAAACGCCTTAATATCCATGGTTGTTTTTTATTGGCTAAAAACGCCTTAATATCCATGGTTGTTTTTTATTGGCTAAAAACGCCTTACTATAGTGGGTGGGTTTTTTTTTTGGCTGAAAACGCCTTACTATACATGGTGTTTTTTTTTTCGAATAAAAACGCCTTACTATACATTGTGGTTTTTTCGTGTCAAAAACGCCTTACTATACATAGTCTTTTTTTCCGGCTGAAAACGCCTTAATATCCATGGTTGTTTTTTATTGGCTAAAAACGCCTTAATATCCATGGTTGTTTTTTATTGGCTAAAAACGCCTTACTATAGTGGGTGGGTTTTTTTTTCGGCTGAAAACGCCTTACTATACATTGTGGTTTTTTCGTGTCAAAAACGCCTTACTATACATAGTCTTTTTTTCCGGCTGAAAACGCCTTAATATCCATGGTTGTTTTTTATTGGCTAAAAACGCCTTAATATCCATGGTTGTTTTTTATTGGCTAAAAACGCCTTACTATAGTGGGTGGGGTTTTTTTTTTGGCTGAAAACGCCTTACTATACATGGTGTTTTTTTTCCGAATAAAAACGCCTTACTATACATTGTGGTTTTTTCGTGTCAAAAACGCCTTACTATACATAGTCTTTTTTTCCGGCTGAAAACGCCTTAATATCCATGGTTGTTTTTTATTGGCTAAAAACGCCTTAATATCCATGGTTGTTTTTTATTGGCTAAAAACGCCTTACTATACATGTGGGTGGGTTTTTTTTTTGGCTGAAAAACGCCTTACTATACATAGTGTTTTTTTTTGAAAACGCCTTACTATAAAAACGCCTTACTATACATTGTGGTTTTTTCGTGTCAAAAACGCCTTACTATACATAGTCTTTTTTTCCGGCTGAAAACGCCTTAATATCCATGGTTGTTTTTTATTGGCTAAAAACGCCTTACTATAGTGGGTGGGGGTTTTTTTTTTGGCTGAAAACGCCTTACTATACATGGTGTTTTTTTTTCGAATAAAAACGCCTTACTATACATTGTGGTTTTTTCGTGTCAAAAACGCCTTACTATACATAGTCTTTTTTTCCGGCTGAAAACGCCTTAATATCCATGTTTGTTTTTTATTGGCTAAAAACGCCTTACTATACATGGTGGTTTTTTTCGAATAAAAACGCCTTACTATAGTGGGTGGGGTTTTTTTTTTGGCTGAAAACGCCTTAATATACATGGTGTTTTTTTTCCGAATAAAAACGCCTTACTATACATTGTGGTTTTTTCGTGTCAAAAACGCCTTACTATACATAGTCTTTTTTTCCGGCTGAAAACGCCTTAATATCCATGGTTGTTTTTTATTGGCTAAAAACGCCTTAATATCCATGGTTGTTTTTTATTGGCTAAAAACGCCTTACTATAGTGGGTGGGTTTTTTTTTCGGCTGAAAACGCCTTACTATACATTGTGGTTTTTTTTCCAAATCAAAAACGCCTTACTATACATAGTCTTTTTTTCCGGCTGAAAAACGCCTTACTATACATAGTCTTTTTTTCCGGCTGAAAACGCCTTAATATCCATGTTTGTTTTTTATTGGCTAAAAACGCCTTACTATAGTGGGTGGGGTTTTTTTTTGGCTGAAAACGCCTTACTATACATGGTGTTTTTTTTCCGAATAAAAACGCCTTACTATACATTGTGGTTTTTTCGTGTCAAAAACGCCTTACTATACATAGTCTTTTTTTCCGGCTGAAAACGCCTTAATATCCATGGTTGTTTTTTATTGGCTAAAAACGCCTTAATATCCATGGTTGTTTTTTATTGGCTGAAAACGCCTTACTATAGTGGGTGGGGTTTTTTTTTTGGCTGAAAACGCCTTACTATACATGGTGTTTTTTTTCCGAATAAAAACGCCTTACTATACATTGTGGTTTTTTCGTGTCAAAAACGCCTTACTATACATAGTCTTTTTTTCCGGCTGAAAACGCCTTAATATCCATGGTTGTTTTTTATTGGCTAAAAACGCCTTAATATCCATGGTTGTTTTTTATTGGCGAAAAACGCCTTACTATAGTGGGTGGGGTTTTTTTTTGGCTGAAAACGCCTTACTATACATGGTGTTTTTTTTCCGAATAAAAACGCCTTACTATACATTGTGGTTTTTTCGTGTCAAAAACGCCTTACTATACATAGTCTTTTTTTCCGGCTGAAAACGCCTTAATATCCATGGTTGTTTTTTATTGGCTAAAAACGCCTTACTATACATGGTGGTTTTTTATTGGCTAAAAACGCCTTACTATAGTGGGTGGGTTTTTTTTTCGGCTGAAAACGCCTTACTATACATTGTGGTTTTTTCGTGTCAAAAACGCCTTACTATACATAGTCTTTTTTTCCGGCTGAAAACGCCTTAATATCCATGGTTGTTTTTTATTGGCTAAAAACGCCTTAATATCCATGGTTGTTTTTTATTGGCTAAAAACGCCTTACTATAGTGGGTGGGGTTTTTTTTTGGCTGAAAACGCCTTACTATACATGGTGTTTTTTTTCCGAATAAAAACGCCTTACTATACATTGTGGTTTTTTCGTGTCAAAAACGCCTTACTATACATAGTCTTTTTTTCCGGCTGAAAACGCCTTAATATCCATGGTTGTTTTTTATTGGCTAAAAACGCCTTAATATCCATGGTTGTTTTTTATTGGCTAAAAACGCCTTACTATAGTGGGTGGGGTTTTTTTTTGGCTGAAAACGCCTTACTATACATGGTGTTTTTTTTCCGAATAAAAACGCCTTACTATACATTGTGGTTTTTTCGTGTCAAAAACGCCTTACTATACATAGTCTTTTTTTCCGGCTGAAAACGCCTTAATATCCATGGTTGTTTTTTATTGGCTAAAAACGCCTTAATATCCATGGTTGTTTTTTATTGGCTAAAAACGCCTTACTATAGTGGGTGGGTTTTTTTTTCGGCTGAAAACGCCTTACTATACATTGTGGTTTTTTCGTGTCAAAAACGCCTTACTATACATAGTCTTTTTTTCCGGCTGAAAACGCCTTAATATCCATGGTTGTTTTTTATTGGCTAAAAACGCCTTACTATACATGGTGGTTTTTTATTGGCTAAAAACGCCTTACTATAGTGGGTGGGGTTTTTTTTTGGCTGAAAACGCCTTACTATACATGGTGTTTTTTTTTCCGAATAAAAACGCCTTACTATACATGGTGTTTTTTTCCAAAAACCCCTTACTATACATAGTGTTTTTTTTTTCGGCTGAAAACGCCTTAATATACATGGTTGTTTTTTATTGGCTAAAAACGCCTTACTATAGTGGGTGGGGTTTTTTTTGGGCTGAAAACGCCTTACTATACATGGTGTTTTTTTTCCGAATAAAAACGCCTTACTATACATTGTGGTTTTTTCGTGTCAAAAACGCCTTACTATACATAGTCTTTTTTTCCGGCTGAAAACGCCTTAATATCCATGGTTGTTTTTTATTGGCTAAAAACGCCTTAATATCCATGGTTGTTTTTTATTGGCTAAAAACGCCTTACTATAGTGGGTGGGGTTTTTTTTTGGCTGAAAACGCCTTACTATACATGAAAAAAACGCCTTACTATACATTGTGGTTTTTTCGTGTCAAAAACGCCTTACTATACATAGTCTTTTTTTCCGGCTGAAAACGCCTTAATATCCATGGTTGTTTTTTATTGGCTAAAAACGCCTTACTATACATGGTGGTTTTTTTCGAAAAAAACGCCTTACTATAGTGGGTGGGGTTTTTTTTTGGCTGAAAACGCCTTACTATACATGGTGTTTTTTTTCCGAATAAAAACGCCTTACTATACATTGTGGTTTTTTCGTGTCAAAAACGCCTTACTATACATAGTCTTTTTTTCCGGCTGAAAACGCCTTAATATCCATGGTTGTTTTTTATTGGCTAAAAACGCCTTAATATCCATGGTTGTTTTTTATTGGCTAAAAACGCCTTACTATAGTGGGTGGGTTTTTTTTTTGGCTGGCTGAAAACGCCTTACTATACATTGTGGTTTTTTCGTGTCAAAAACGTTACTATAGTTTTTTTTTTCCTGAAAACGCCTTACTATACATGGTGTTTTTTTTCCGGCTGAAAACGCCTTACTGTACATTGTGGTTTTTTCGTGTCAAAAACGCCTTACTATACATAGTCTTTTTTCCCGGCTGAAAACGCCTTAATATCCATGTTTGTTTTTTTATTGGCTAAAAACGCCTTAATATCCATGGTTGTTTTTTATTGGCTAAAAACGCCTTACTATAGTGGGTGGGTTTTTTTTCGGCTGAAAACGCCTTACTATACATAGTGTTTTTTTTCCGGCTGAAAACGCCTTACTGTACATTGTGGTTTTTTCGTGTCAAAAACGCCTTACTATACATAGTCTTTTTTTCGTGTCAAAAACGCCTTACTATACATAGTCTTTTTTTCCGGCTGAAAACGCCTTAATATCCATGTTTGTTTTTTATTGGCTAAAAACGCCTTACTATACATGGTGGTTTTTTCGAATAAAAACGCCTTACTATAGTGGGTGGGGTTTTTTTTTTGGCTGAAAACGCCTTAATATACATGGTGTTTTTTTTCCGAATAAAAACGCCTTACTATACATTGTGGTTTTTTCGTGTCAAAAACGCCTTACTATACATAGTCTTTTTTTCCGGCTGAAAACGCCTTAATATCCATGTTTGTTTTTTATTGGCTAAAAACGCCTTACTATACATGGTGGTTTTTTCAAATAAAAACGCCTTACTATACATGGTGGGGTTTTTTTTCCCGGCTGAAAACGCCTTAATATACATGGTGTTTTTTTCCAAATAAAAACCCCTTACTATACATGGTGTTTTTTTTCCGAATAAAAACGCCTTACTATACATTGTGGTTTTTTCGTGTCAAAAACGCCTTACTATACATGGTGGGGTTTTTTTGCCTAAAAACGCCTTACTATACATGGTGGTTTTTTCAAATAAAAACGCCTTACTATACATGGTGGGGTTTTTTTTCTCGGCTGAAAACGCCTTAATATACATGGTGTTTTTTTCCAAATAAAAACGCCTTACTATACATTGTGGTTTTTTCGTGTCAAAAACGCCTTACTATACATAGTCTTTTTTTCCGGCTGAAAACGCCTTAATATCCATGGTTGTTTTTTATTGGCTAAAAACGCCTTACTATAGTGGGTGGGGTTTTTTTTTGGCTGAAAACGCCTTACTATACATGGTGTTTTTTTTTCGAATAAAAACGCCTTACTATACATTGTGGTTTTTTCGTGTCAAAAACGCCTTACTATACATAGTCTTTTTTTCCGGCTGAAAACGCCTTAATATCCATGGTTGTTTTTTATTGGCTAAAAACGCCTTAATATCCATGGTTGTTTTTTATTGGCTAAAAAAGCCTTACTATAGTGGGTGGGGTTTTTTTTGGCTGAAAACGCCTTACTATACATGGTGTTTTTTTTCCGAATAAAAACGCCTTACTATACATTGTGGTTTTTTCGTGTCAAAAACGCCTTACTATACATGGTCTTTTTTTCCGGCTGAAAACGCCTTAATATCCATGGTTGTTTTTTATTGGCTAAAAACGCCTTAATATCCATGGTTGTTTTTTATTGGCTAAAAACGCCTTACTATAGTGGGTGGGTTTTTTTTCGGCTGAAAACGCCTTACTATACATAGTGTTTTTTTTCCGGCTGAAAACGCCTTACTATACATTGTGGTTTTTTCGTGTCAAAAACGCCTTACTATACATAGTCTTTTTTTCCGGCTGAAAACGCCTTAATATCCATGTTTGTTTTTTATTGGCTAAAAACGCCTTACTATACATGGTGGTTTTTTTCGAATAAAAACGCCTTACTATAGTGGGTGGGGTTTTTTTTTGGCTGAAAACGCCTTACTATACATGGTGTTTTTTTTCCGAATAAAAACGCCTTACTATACATTGTGGTTTTTTCGTGTCAAAAACGCCTTACTATACATAGTCTTTTTTTCCGGCTGAAAACGCCTTAATATCCATGGTTGTTTTTTATTGGCTAAAAACGCCTTAATATCCATGGTTGTTTTTTATTGGCTAAAAACGCCTTACTATAGTGGGTGGGTTTTTTTTCGGCTGAAAACGCCTTACTATACATGGTGTTTTTTTTCCGGCTGAAAACGCCTTACTGTACATTGTGGTTTTTTCGTGTCAAAAACGCCTTACTATACATAGTCTTTTTTCCCGGCTGAAAACGCCTTAATATCCATGTTTGTTTTTTTATTGGCTAAAAACGCCTTACTATACATAGTCTTTTTTTCCGGCTGAAAACGCCTTAATATCCATGTTTGTTTTTTATTGGCTAAAAACGCCTTACTATACATGGTGGTTTTTTCGAATAAAAACGCCTTACTATAGTGGGTGGGGTTTTTTTTTGGCTGAAAACGCCTTAATATACATGGTGTTTTTTTTCCGAATAAAAACGCCTTACTATACATAGTGTTTTTTTTTTTCGGCTGAAAACGCCTTACTATACATTGTGTTTTTTTCGTGTCAAAAACGCCTTACTATACATAGTCTTTTTTTTCGGCTTAAAACGCCTTAATATACATGGTTGTTTTTTATTGGCTAAAAACGCCTTACTAATCATGGTGTTTTTTTCCATCTAAAAACAACTTACTATCCATTGTATTTTTTTTTCGTGTCAAAAACACCTTACTATACATGCTGTTTTTTTCCGGCTGAAAACGCCTTACTAAATGGTTGTTTTTATCGGCGAAAAATGCCTTACTATACATGGTGGGGTTTTTTTCGGCTAAAAACGCCTTACGATACATGTTCGTTTTTATTGGCTAAAAACGCCTTACTATAAATGATTGTTTTTTTCGGGCTAAAAACGCCTTACTATACATGTCTGTGTAAGCTCTCAGTCGTACAGGAGTGGTCCATCGATGAGAAGGTTTCTTCAGCCGTCATCTGTACAAAAGTGCAGATTTTTTTGTACAGATGACGGCTGAAGAAACCTTCTCATCGACTTACTATACATGGTTGTTTTTCAATAAGAATAAAAAAAGCCTTTGATAGTCCCACACACCTAAAATAGACAAGTTGGGGACTGAACCCTGGACCTCATAGATGCAAAGCATGCATTCTACCAGTGAGCTACAACCCCATTCAAGAGGCTCAAGAACGCCTTACTATACATGGTCTTTTTTGGGAAAAAAACACCTTACTATACATGGTCTTTTTTTTTCACCTAAAAACACCTTACTAAACATCTTTTTTTTTGGGCTAAAACGCCTTCCTATACATCGTCTTTTTTTTTGGGCTAAAAACGCCTTACTATATAACATGGTCGTTTTTTGGGCTAAAAACGCCTTACTATACATCGTCTTTTTTGCCAAAAAACGCCTTATTAGGCCTTACTAAACATGGTCTTTTTTTCACCTAAAAACGCATTTCTAAACATGGTCGTTTTTAAAAACGCCTTATGTAACATGGTCGTTTTTTGGGCTAAAAACGCCTTACTATAGCTAAAAAACGCCTTACTATACATGGTCGTTTTTTTGGGCTAAAAACGCCTTATGTAACATGGTCGTTTTTTGGGCTAAAAACGCCTTACTATACATCGTCTTTTTTGCCAAAAAACGCTAAAAACGCCTTATGTAACATGGTCGTTTTTTGGGCTAAAAACGCCTTACTATACATCGTCTTTTTTGCCAAAAAACGCCTTATTAGGCCTTACTAAACATGGTCTTTTTTTCACCTAAAAACGCATTACTAAACATTTTTTTAGCTAAAAACGCCTTACTATACATGGTCGTTTTTTTGGGCTAAAAACGCCTTATGTAACATGGTCGTTTTTTGGGCTAAAAACGCCTTACTATACATCGTCTTTTTTGCCAAAAAACGCCTTATTAGGCCTTACTAAACATGGTCTTTTTTTCACCTAAAAACGCATTACTAAACATTTTTTTAGCTAAAAACGCCTTACTATACATGGTCGTTTTTTTGGGCTAAAAACGCCTTATGTAACATGGTCGTTTTTTGGGCTAAAAACGCCTTACTATACATCGTCTTTTTTGCCAAAAAACGCCTTATTAGGCCTTACTAAACATGGTCTTTTTTTCACCTAAAAACGCATTACTAAACATTTTTTTAGCTAAAAACGCCTTACTATACATGGTCGTTTTTTTGGGCTAAAAACGCCTTATGTAACATGGTCGTTTTTTGGGCTAAAAACGCCTTACTATACATCGTCTTTTTTGCCAAAAAACGCCTTATTAGGCCTTACTAAACATGGTCTTTTTTTCACCTAAAAACGCATTACTAAACATTTTTTTAGCTAAAAACGCCTTACTATACATGGTCGTTTTTTTGGGCTAAAAACACCTTACTATACATCTTTTTTCTTTGCCTAAAAACGCATTCTTATACATGGTCTTTTGTTCGTCTAAAAACGCCTTACTATACATGGTCTTTTGTTCGTCTAAAAACGCCTTACTATACATGGTCTTTTTATCGCCTAAAAACGCCTTACGAGATCGACTTTTTATCGCCTAAAAACGCCTTACTATATATCGTCTTTTTTCACCGAAAAACGCCTTATTATACAACGACCACCACAAAGGTAAATAAAACGACTTTATTAAATAGTAGAGTTTATTTCTTTCAGTACAAAACAATAGCACCTTTATTAGACATAAAATATGGTATATTTTATGTAGTTTTAAGGCCTATTTAGTCGAAAATGATGTTTTATGGGGACCTGGGAACGGATTATTCTCATTTTTAATGGTTTCTTATGGGAAATAAATGTTTGGCAGATGAACTTTTCGCCTTACACACACTTTTTGGGAAGCAGTTAAGTTCGTAAGATCACTGTCGTAGTGAAGGCCTTGCGATATACATTATCAGAGATTGGACATTTTTCTTGCTCTTGTTTTGAAAATGATTGGCTAGTGCACCTCGCGTCTGGTCTGCTCATATAGCTCACTTTAGACATGGTCAACAAAATTGGATCGATTTTTCATTATCGACACATTTGATCACATTTTATAACACCGTGGAAAGAGTCAATGCTGTCAAATTCAAAGGTGGAAAGAACTTTGTTATACTCTTATTCAAAATGCAAAGGACTTAAATACAGAATTTGCTTAGGAAGCTGGATAAGTCCCTGCATTTGCATATATTTGGGTCTAGCGGTTAAGGACCAACCCAGTGGTTTGCATGAAGGTAATGCAACATACAAGAGTGCAGTATAAAAAGGCTAGCCGAAAGCTCGTGCAACACAGTTAGCGGTGTGCTCACGTTTGTTTTCATCATGCCTTTCAGCGGCAAGTATGTGCTGGAGAGCCACGAGAACTACAAGGAGTTCCTGGAGGCTATTGGTAAGAAATCATGTGATTGTGGCGAAAAATAAAGACAAAATATCATTATTATTATTCATTTAATTAGTGACATTCAGTGTATTAGCTATCGAGCTGGCTATCTTTTAGTTACGTAGCTGTCCAAGTGGCTAGCTATCTAGCTAGCTCTCGGTTGGCTATCTATTAGCTAGCTTTCTATCTGTGTATTTAATAGTGACATTCAGTGTATTAGCTAACTATCTAGCTAGCTAGCTCTCTGTTGGCTATCTATTAGCTATCTACTAGCTGGCTAGCTAGCTTTCTATCTGTGTATTTACTCGTGACATTCAGTGTATTAGCTAACTAGCTATTGGCTATATAGCTGTCTAGGAGGGTAGCTATCTAGCTAGCTTTCTGTTGGCTATCTATTAGCTGGTTAGGTAGCTTTATTTACTTTGCTGGCGCGTGTGGCTGCCGCTGCTCACCCACAGAAAAAAACTTTTCCTGCGACTGTAAAGTGACCTTGAGAGTTTTGAAAGGCGCTTAGAAATGGCATGTATTATTATTCTTATTTTTATAAAATATACTGCAAGAAAGTGAGTGATTGATATCATATTGTGTGCTAGGGGTGTCAAAGGTGGAAGTGGCCAATGAAGACATGGTGACGGACATCTACGAGGGTCCTTACTACAGCATTACCAAGTATATGGGCGATGACAGCGTGACTCATACGTTCATGCTGAACAGGGAGGTGGAACTGGAAGATCTGGACGGAACAACGTTCAAGGTAAAACATGTCATTGACAAACAATCCCTGGTACGCTTAATTTTGCTGTCTTTCATGGTTAGACCACAGTCAGTTTGGAAGGAGGTCAAATCAAGATCCGGTTCCCCAAATATGTTTACACTGCTGAGGTGTCCGGCGACAAACTCACAGAGGTCAGCATGGCAGGATGAGAATCTTTCTGTGAAGACAGAACTTGATTGGTTGTTCTTCATTCCAGGTGAATGCCATTCCGAATGGGATTACCAACAAGATGGTGAGCAAGAGAGAAGCAGAGCAATAAAAAATATCGATTTCAAAAATGGCAGTTTGAAAAAAATGAATCATTTACCACCGACACGTGTCTGCATCTGCATCTTATTTGCTGTCCTGTATGTGTGATAAAATATATCCATATTTTCATTCATAAATATATATACACATGTATGATATATAATCATATATGACAATCCGCCGCCTGAAACCCCTAAGTTTGTAAACCCTAGCTCTTTAAAACACAAAACCCAAAGTCTGAAAACCTTGAACGCCTAAGCCTTAAACAAAGCCTGAAAACCCTAAGCCTGAAACCACCACGTCTGAAACCCCTTAAGCCTAAACCCCAAAGCATGAAAACCCAAAAGACTAAAAGCCCTAAGTCTGAAAACCTTTAAGCTTGGAAAACACAAACCCCTGAGAGTAAGACCCTGAACCCCTAAACCCTTAAGACTGAAAATCATAAAACTTTGTTAAAAGCCTAAATCTGAAAACCCCAAGTCCGAAACTTTGAAGCCTGAAAAGCCCTAAACCTCCAGGCCTGAAAACCCTAAGCTTGCAAAGCATAAACTCCTGAGACTGAAGACCCGAAACCCTTAAGCCTAAAAGCCCTCAGCCTCAAGCCCTAAAACCCTCGACGCCTGAGCCTGAAAAAGCCAAAAGACCTCAGCCTGAAAAGCCGAACCCTGGAACTCCTAAACGCCAAAGCCTAAAAATCCTCAACCCCTAAGCCTAAGCGCTTAAACCTGAAATCCATACACCTGGAAAACTCTAAGCCTCAAAGCCTGAAACCCCTCAACGCCAAAGTCTGAAAAGCCTAATCCTGAAACCCTTCAGCCTGAAAACTCCAAGCCCCTAAGCCTCAACACCCCTTAACCCTAGGTCTAAATACAGAAACCCTAAAGCTGAAACCCCTAAGCCTGAAAACTCCAAAACCCAGACTCTTGAAAACCCTAAACCTGAATCCCTAACCCCTTAGCCTGAACTCAAAGCCAAAAAGCCTTTACCAAAGGCACCACTCACAACTAACCGTAACCCCTGGCGCTAACCCCCAAGACCTAACCCTAAGCTAATACCCCAACTCCCAACAACAAATCTTCACCTATTCCCCAAGCACTAGCCCTCAACCTGATCCTCAGCACCTAAACCTAACCACGATTCCCCAACCAATTGGACAAGAATAAAGACATTGACACAGAGAAACACCTTTGTTCAGTCAGAGAAATCTTTATTTATTCAGTTGTGCGTGTAGATATATTTAGATAGTAGGAGAGGCACAACTGGACCGCTATCAAGGGGACATGGCAGAGAATTATAGTTGCTTTGTTTTTGGGAGAATAACTTTTGAATTGGCTTCACAGTTTAGGGAGGTGGAGGGTAGGAGTTTGGACAACTTGTCCGGAGATGTCGGTTGTCCTTTAAGAAGTCTGTTGTAAGCTCGCTCTAAATTAAACCTTAAACCAACTTGGTGATTTAGTAAAGGGTATCAGTTGCAAGTATCAGAGAGCAATGATGTCACCTCATAGTGGGTGTTTTAAGGTCCTTGAGACTTTTGAAAGGCGCTGATAAATGAACTGTATTATTATTATTATTATTATTATTATTATTATTATTATTATTATTATTAAGGACTGCAAGTAAGTGGATCTTGGATATAAACCTTAGATTAGCAGCTTCATTTCACATCAGAGGAAAAAGTGATAGAATCATTCAAAGAAAATGGCCGACCAACCAAGAGATTGCCTCAGTCTATCGCCCTCCTTTCTTCCTATGTTAGCATACGCTGGGTAGGCAGTTAATAGTTTATAGTGTTTACCTGCATGAGCACTCGAGTGCTTCATATTGAGGCAATAGGGTTGATGCTAACATCTAATTTGATTCATGCAGCAAAACAACATGGACCCTCGGGGAAAATTGCCCTTTTCGTGTTTATTATGTTTGTTAAGTCATTCTAAGTGCCTTGGACGCTGCATCCAAGAGGACACTCAATTCATCTGTGCTGGATGTCATGCATATTAGCATATTTGACAAGAAATCTGACTTTTTGACTTTGGACAACGGTACTCAGAGTGAAGGCTATCGCTAGCAGCCATGGCTATCTTCAGAAGGTTGAAGTGGTCAAAGATGGTAATGCTACAACTCACCCAAGACCAGGATACATTGTTATTCTTCTACTGCCGGATTCTATACAGCAAAGCCAAAGAAGAAAGGCATAGAGGGTAAACTTTCCCAAGTCCAAAGTCTAGAAAAGGTGTGGCTTTGATTATTGCTCCGGTGGGACCACTTCCAGGAGAATTTGTAAGCATTTGTTGGTAGAATCTACGCACAGAAGAAGAAAAAAAATGTATATTAGTGAGCGGTTACAGACGCTCCCCACCTTACCAACGAGATACGGTAAGGTGAATTTGTTCGTAAGTTGCTTCAGCGCTATACAGTGATACCTCAGCTTACGAATGCTTTAGCTCACCAACACCAACGCCGAACGGACATTGAATTCGCAAGAATATCATCTTGGCATACAAACTAGTTTTCGGCAGACGAACCAAACAACACTGCGCCACGGTGGCTGGCGGACTAGTTTTTCTCACCACCTATCTTGGACTGCAGATGTGGTTTGTTGTCGAGTGGAGTATTTTTGCTATGATTGGACCGAAAAAGACCCCACCACAGGCTAATGTTAAGCCAAAGAGGACACAAAAGAAAATTACGGTCGAGCAGAAGAAGGAGCTCATCAAAAAACACCAACGAGATGTGCGTTTGTGTGACTTCCGTCCCAGTATCAAGTATACTAAGTCAACCATTGCTACATGTGGCTATGTGTGTGTTTCTGTGTTGTCTAAGCAACGGTCTCAGGCAATAGAAGAGGTTGAAAAAACTTCTGTTGATCTGGATGAAGAAAAAGCAGCTAGCAGGGGACAGTGTGAGTGAGGGTATTATCGCCGAGAAATCACGGCAACTTCACTTGGATAACATCAAGAGGCAACTACATCAACGACCGTCACAAAGGTAAATAAAACGACTTTATTATATAGTACAGTTTATTTCTTTAAATACACTACAATAATACATTTATTATACATAAAAGGGTGTATTTTGTGTAGTTTTAAGGCTTATTTAGTAGAAAATTATGGTTTATGGGGACCTGGGGACGGATTATTCTCATTTGAATGGTTTCTTATGGGAAATAAATGTTCGGCAGAAGTACTTTTGGCCTTACACACACTTTCTGGGAACAAATTCAGTTCGTGAGCTGAGGTATCTGGTTTCACAGTCATAATGAAGGCCAAGGAAAATGCTGACACTACAATATGGCCTGCAATTAAATTGACTTTGACACTCCGGATTTTAATTGGATTCATTCATTCAATTTCATTTAAAGGACAACCGACACCACCGGACAAGTTGTGTCCATAATTTGTAAAATGGCTTCAAATGACTTCTACTGAACGTATTTGAATAAGATTCCACCGCATATAGCTTTATTTTACGTTTTAAGACTCACGCTGAATATTCCGGAAGTCTTGTTTTTGAGTTGGTGACGAGTCCGTACGTGACGTCACTGAAGGAACGCCCCTGACCGAAAAAAAAGGACACATTGTAGCAGTCCTTCCATCACGTCAATGCATTTTGCTGTACTTGTTTGGTCTGAAAATGTCGTGTTGCACCAAAAAGAGGCAGACGAGGGCGACCAAGCTCCATGGAAGGACTTTATCAGCCTGTGGAAACGGGCTAATTAATTTCTCACAGGAGCTTGGACGCCATTTTCTACCTCTTTTTTGGTGATCTGTTTCCCCCTAATGTTGCCTCAAAAAGACACGGAATAAATTCTTTAATGGATTGCAAACATGTATGCTTTACTCTTCAGAACTATTTGAATCATATTCATAACTGGATGTGTAACAAGAAAGCATATTCTCCCAATCTGAAGCCCTTGTTCTGATTCTGCAGCAATGCAAGACGTTTTGGCGTGACATCACGATCTGGGGGCGGGACTTTCTGAAAATGCCCAATTCGCAGCTCAATTTTTTGCAGATTTTGGACACTCAAAGTCATTTTTATTGCTGTTTTGCATTTGACTAAAAATATCAGACTGCGTGTTTTGGCTATTTTAGATGCTATCAAATGTTTTTCTGATGTCAGTTAGGAAACAAAAAAGTGATGTCGGTTGTCCTTTAATGATGTGTTTTACTGGTTGAGACTTACTTAAAGCCCTTTGTAACCACTTGGGCCTGCGGTCCATGTGTATAATCACGTAGTAAGCTGGGATCCCTGTCAGGGAAATGGCAAAGCCAATGCCTGTGTTGAGCGGATCTGAGTACAGTGACAGGAAGACCATGAAGAAACAAGTCAGGCTGAACACCACTGGGATGAAAATCGGCACCTGGGCACAAAGCAGGAGTGAATGTCTTGACAAACAATTCATCGTCAGATAACAATGTCACATTTTCACTCGATTTGATTTATTTCTTTCATCTGTCCATGATTGCTTTACAATCACATTTTTGTGGCACTGGTGATTTTCGTCAAACTCAGCCACGTGTCTTGACAAGATCCTTCCCTTAACCGATTTGGTGGGGTGAGGTTCAATTTGGATCCTTCGTACAATAGCCTGCTTAGGCAACATAGGATTAGTCATGCCGATACCAGGGCAAATTGGGCAATCAGCCCGGTCGTCAGTCAGGACAATAGAAGCTATCAGTGGAGCAGCAGGGATTAGTCCTCTGCTCCCCCCAACCTGAGAGCAGGGACCTATCATAACAGTAAGTATAGGGCCGAAACTACCAGTAAGACTTTAGTTTGCTGACGAAGCTTCTTGGATGAGAAGCGAAACGTCCGACACCTTCAAAGAAGTGCAGATGACGGCTGAAGAAACCTTTTCGTCTTGATAAGATGTTCCGCCCGTACTGGGATCACCAAGGATCGATAAATCGAGTAGCCCGCTAGCCTGTTTTAAAATTGAGCGATCTGTCATCTTAACCCTAACCCATCACTTCTTGGAATTTTGTAGAAGTGATTGGATGTACCTTTATTCGTCTCACAGTGGAGAAATTGACCATTCACAGCAGCAAAGTTATGAAAGGAAGAGGAAAGGATTGAAAGAAGTAGAAAAATAAAATAAAGGAGCTGCTGGAAAGGCAGCCACGCTCGCGGCGCCATCTTGAAGTAAAAAAAAAATAATAATAATATGACAACACAAAGACACAGAGTCATTCATTCTTCAGCACTCGCTGTACCCTCTTTGTGACATGAAGCAGCTCTAGGTGAAAGAGGAGAGGATCAAAGGGTCCTTTTCAGAAACTGATCAGGGACATCATGGTGGAATGTGCACGTCTACTACGAGCTAAATAATAATAATAATAATAATAACAATAAAAACAATCCATTTAGTTTCTAAGCGCCTTTCAAAACTCTCAAGGTCACTTTACAGTCACAGGATCAGTTCTTTTTCTGTTGGGGAGCAGCGGCAGCCACACGCGCCAGTGTTCACTCAACCTGGAAGTAACTCAAATCGAGACAAAGCTAGTTAGCTAGCCAATCGATAGCTGATAGGTAGCCAGCTAGATAGGTAGCCAGCCAGCTAGATAGCTAATAGATAGATAGCCGGCCAGGGAGCTAGATAACTAGCTAGCGAGATATGTAGCTCGATAGCTCATCATACATTTGGATTTCATAGGGGTTTTGTTCCTTTTCTTTTTTGGGCGGGGGGGTTGTTTTGTTGATTGTTGACAAAATGAAGATGAAATTGCAGCACAAATCATCAGTGATTCATCCATCTATTTTCCGATCCGCTTTTGTGTGTCGCGGGGGGTGCTGGAGCCGATCCCAGACGTATCCCAGGGAACACCCTGAACTGGCGGTCAGCCAACCGCAAGGTTCACAAGGACGCAAGGACGATCAACCATTCGTACTCACAGCCACGCCTAAAAATGTGTCAATACTGACCTTAAAGGGGCGTGGCAGGTCAGGGCGGGTGTATCGAAGGTAGATTAAGCCAAGTACCACCACACCAATTGATAACCAGCGCAGAAAGCTCATGAAGTTTAACAGGCTGTAGATGTCTCCCAGAAACAGCTGGAGCATGGTCAACGGATACTGCACACAACGTTTGAAACATTGTAGAACTCATGTTCAATACATTAAGAGCAATACATATATACCGTATATACACTGGTACCTCGGCTTACGAACGCTTTAGCTAACAAATTTTTCACCTTGCGAACGTTAAATTCGGGAGAATATAATCTTACAAACTATTTTTCGGGAAACACACGGTGCGCCACAATGAGTCATGTGTCGTTTGCGAACGAGCCGTTTTTTGTAGCTGGATCTTTGAAGTGAACGAAGCTGAAAATGGTAGCCGGCTTCTTTCCTCCTATATTCCCCACTCCCAGTCTTTGGTTAAAGCCGCACGTGATTGGTCAAGATCCGTGGTAGAGGTGGGAGGGGACACACGCAGCAGTGAGGAGGAGGGGAGTGAGCACATAAACAAAGAAAAAAAATGGATAGAAAACAGTGAAATTTGGACTTGTTTCAACTTTATTCATAGTTCCAAGGCAGAGTGTAGACTGCAAGGTTAAAATATGCCATCAATCAGGCTCCACAAATAACCCGCACAAGCCATCAGTTCAATTTGAAATGAAAAGACAAGCAAGGGAACCAGCTATCAATGAAGTTCCTCGTGGGTCTGCTTGCATCTGTTGCAATATAACAACTTTCAAGATGTACAACGCAGAGCTCCTTGAGACACTTGATGCAAAAAGCTATCAACCCATAAACAGAACACAATTGATGAGGAACAGGGTAAAATTATCACAGAGAAAGCACGGCAACTTCACTCGGATATCTTCAAGAGGCAATCTGGAAGTTCGTCATCCACTGATGATTTCAAGGCTAGCCACGGATGGTTTGAAGAAGGCTACGTTCCTCATCAAGTGTTTAACGCTGATGAAGCCGGCCTTTTTTGGAAAAAAGATGCCGAACCGGACTTTCATTACACAGGAAGAGAAGTCCGTCCCTGGGCACAAGCCTATGAAAGGTAGGCTAACCCTCCTTCCTACAGTCCTTATGGAATGTGACTTTCCCTCCCACCTCCTCCCACTCCATTCCATCAAGCCATCAACGACCATCACAAAGGTCAATAAAACCACTTTATTATACAGTACAGTTTATTAAATTACAATATCACAGCACATTTATTATACGTAAAATAAGGTATATTTTGTGTTTTATGGGGACCTGGGAACAAATTATGCTCATTTTAATGGTTTCCTATGGGAAATTAATTTTTGGGATACACACTTTTCGCCTTACACACTCTGTCTGGGAACCAATTAAGTTTGTAAGCCAAGGTATCACTGTTTACCCCACCATTCTTTCTGTGCCAACAATGCATGCTTGCATCGTGGTTCTATCAACTTTGCCTTTCAATCAGAAAATGACCTTAAAATGTACTATTTTGTTGTCAGTGTGTTGCACGTGCATGACACTTTTTTTAACATGGATGAACTTAGCTGTAGTAAACTAACCAATATAAGGACGGCGGCTATCGGAGTGTTTCTCCGAATATGAATCATGGAGTAAACCTCAGGTAGTTGTCCTTCACGTGACGCCACCAAGAATGCTCTGCAAAAACAGACATACATTTATTTACTTTCTGAAACTATCCATCCATATCATGATGATGACGACTCAGTTCGGGTCACAGAGGCGGCAGCTCCAGCACAAGCTATATGTCCTTAGCCACTTTGTTTAGCTCTTCCCTGGGAGGGCCAAGCCACCCAGCACACATACTTTATTTGCCCAAGATGTCAGGACTCTTCCTGGGGCTGCCATCGAGTGAGATATGCACGGAACATCTTGCCAGAAAGGTATCTCCATCCATCCATCCATCCATTTTCCAGACCGCTTTATCCTCATTAGTGTCGCAGGGGTTTCCGGAGCCTATGCCAGCCGTCTTCTGGCACGAGGCACCCAGAATTGGTTGCCAGTCACTCGCAGGACAGAGACAAACAACCACTCACACATAGGGACAATTTAGAGTGTTCAATCAGCCTGTGGGAGGAAACCGGAGGACATAGAGAAAACCCACGCGGGCCCAGGAAGAGCATACAAACTCAGTTTTGTGCATCCTCTTCTCTCACACCAGCTCCCCTCATGTCCTCTTTGACCACATCCATAAACCTCCACTTAGGTCTTCCTTTCGGTCTCCTGCCTTGCAGTTCAAGGCTCAGCATCCTTCTCCCGATATAGTCGCTCTCTCTCATCTGGACATGTTCAAACCATCTCAGTCTGGTCTCTCTGACTTCCTCACCAAAGCTTCTAAAACAGTGGTTCTTAATCTTTTTGGAGGCAAGCCACCAGTTTCATATGCTCATTCACCAAACCCTTCTTTCAATGACTATGCCCACAATCTGCAGACTACTGTAGACTGAGGCAAGGATCTCTGCGGTGGAGGATCCACCGAACACCTGAGAATGACTCACTGAACCCCTAGGGTTCGATCGAACACAGTTTAAGAACCTCAGTTCAAATATGAGTTGTTCCTCTGATATACTCATTTCTGATCCTATCCAACCTGGTCACTCCCAAAGAAAACCTCAACATCTTCATCTCTGCTATCTCCAGCTCCGCTTCCTGTCTTTTCTTCAGTGGCACCGTCTCCAGTCCGAACATCATGGCTCGTCTCGCCACAGTTTTATCCACTTTTCCTTTTATCCTAGCTGAAACCCTTCTATCACGCATCACACCTGACATTTTTCTCCAGCCGTTACACCTTGCCTGGACATGCTTCTTCACCTCTTTTCCACACTCTCCATTGCTCTGGACAGTTGACCCCAAGTATTTAAAACCTCCACCTTCTTGATTTTTTCTCCCAGTAGCATCATTCTTGTACTTGGGTCCCTCTCATAATATTGGCCCTACTGTACGACATCAATCTACAATAATGTAACCTTGCAAAGTGTGGCCCCAACTTGGAAACGGTCAGTTATAGGTTCAGAAACTACTTCTACTTTGAAGGAGATATGGAAACGTACAAGAGCTGATGCTTTAATTCAGTCAAGTAAAGTGATGTGACAGAAGATTTAAAAATGTCTTTCTGGTTATGTGTGGTATTTGCCGACAGATGAATGAAGGTGTTTGAAAACTGCAGTTCTTGAACCTCTAACTCAGTGGTTCTTAACCAGGGGTTCGTTCGGTGGGTCCTCCGCCACAGAGGTCCACCCCTCAGTCTAGACTGCAGTTAGTAGGCACGGACATTGGAAGAAGGGTTCGGTGAATGAGCATATGAAACTGGTAGGGTTCGGTGCCGCCAACAAGATTAAGAACCACTGCCCTAACTTAAGCGCCGTTAAAGATTTAAAGAATCCTGGAACATAACCTCTTTCCTTTCATACACAACTGAAAATGAAGGAACTCTGGATGTCCACTTAAATTGTAAATCAAGGAAGTAGGATTTTACAGAGGTTTGTAAAGTTTTATGTCAGTCAATTGCATACCACGCAGGAAGCTAAAATGCTCTCCAAATAAAAGAAAACTGTACCTCGACAGGGCCAAGAGGGAACCGTTCATGGAGCCGTAGCACGACATGGCCACAAATACTGGCACTGCTAAAGAAAAGTCCCCCATCAACTTCTTTGCAAATGTCTGTAAATAAGGAAATGACGTGAAAACAAAGTAAGACTTAATTTCTGTGTCAGAGATGTTCGATCGGACACTGTGGACAAAGGCGCAAATTCTGCAGCCCACTGCCAAGCTATTTATTGAGAGTATATGCAAATTGAAGTGATACATTAGTAAAACATAGTTTTCTTGATAAGCATACCGCGCCCCTGGGTGTTCTAAGCGCGAACAGCTGGCCAGATCTCCTAGATGTAGATGATGGATGATGGTGGATGGATGGCTGATGATGGATGGATGATGATGGATGGATGATAATGGATGGATGGAATGAAGATGGATGATGATGACGATAACGCTAACGATAACAATAACAATAAAAGCAATAATAATAAGACATTTCATTCATAAACACCTTTCAAAACACTAGAAAACGTTACAGTCAGAATAATAAAACCACAGTTAAAACTATAAATAACAAAGAGGAGATCAATCAAAACGAGAATGCGATAAGTGGGTTTGGAGATCAGACTTGAGGGTGCGAAGAGAATGTTGGGTGAAGTGAGTTGGGGCTCAGAGGTGGAGGGAAGGTGAAGGATAGGAAATTTGAAGAAGGTCAAGGAATAGCAATATATTAAGTAGGTGAAAATATGCAGACCAAGTTCTGTTATAAATATGGGAGTGGCGAGATAGTGAGATTTCGAGGAGTATTATCCCTGTTCTTCAGAATCATTTTTACTATTGGCCAACTGTGCAGAACACACAAGGAATTTGATTTTGGTAGAACACGCTGGACTAGTATCATCATAAGAAAGACATGACAAATAAATATGGAGGACACTAATTTAATCTAATCTAATCTAATGTAATCTAATTTAATCTAATCCCTGAAAGGACAACCGGCACCATTTTTTTTGTTTTCTAACTGACATCCGAAAAACGTTTTATAGCATGGATTTTTCCTGAAGTCTACTATTATCTCTACCATGTTGAGTGTTTTCGGCTCTAGGTTGTGTCGGCAGCATCAGAGATCGAGCTGCTCCACTGGTTGTCGGTACCCAGAAACTTGAAGGTCTCTGTACGGTAGAAACAGGGCAGTTGGATAGTGTGAGGGGCAGCTGTCGTGCTGGAGTTTTCCTGAAGTCTACTATCATCTCTACCGTCTTGAGTGTGTTCAGCTAGCTCTAGGTTGTGTCGGCAGCATCAGAGCTCCATCTGCTCCACTGGTTGTCGGTACGCAGACTCGACCGTGGTGTCATCCGCAGACTTTAGGAATTTTACAGCTGGGTGCGTTGAGGTGCAGTGGTTTTTGTAAAGGGAGAAGAACAGTAGAGAGAGGACGCATCCCTATAGGGTTCCAGTGCTAGTGGTGCATGTTGATGAGATTTTTCACAGGTCAATGGCTGTTCTTGGGGGACACACCGAGCTGGAGAAGTTTGGGGGTGAGGAGTGATGGCATTGAACGAAGAGCTGAAGTCCACAGACAGGATCGTTGCGTAGGTTCCCAGACAATAATGCATGAATTTCACTGAGATCATCGTTTGAGGATGAGTGGCATAAAATAAAGTGCAATGAAACCAAAGGGATTTGAGTTTGTAATTCAGTGTTTACCACAGCAACTGCTTCTGAGGACAGAACCTCCTCAACTGACATTACGGTGTAGTAGGCCACATTAATCAGCACATAGCAGGTTGTCACAATCGCCATGGAGATACAGATAGCCAAGGGTAAGGTCCTGAAACATAAGCGTTCACTGTTATACTCGCGTACTAAAAGTCAAATCAGTGTGTTAACAGAATTGTTTTGGTAATCGGCGTGATACGTTTTAAAGGACAACCGACACCACTTTTTTGTTTCCTAACTGACATCAGAAAAACAAACACCAATAAAAATGAGTTAAAGTGTCCCAAAACTGCCACAAAATGAGCTCAGAACTGGCGAGATTGAGAAAGTCCCGCCCCCTTGTTCGTGACGTCACGCCAGGACGTCTTGCCTTGCTCAAGAAACAAAACAATGGCTTCAGATTGGGAGAAGATGCTTTCTTGTTACTCATCCAGTTATGAATATGATTCAAATAGTTCTGAAGAGGAAAGCATAAATGTTTGCAATAGATTAAAGAAGTCCTTCCGTATCAATTTGAGCCGTCTGGACTCCAATGTAGCGTCCCAGAAAATGCACAAGATGGCGCACAAGCTCCGTTGGAAATGGGCTGATTTGTCTGCTGGCAATTTGTGTCAACTAGTATCAAATAGTAGTCTCGGTGCAACACACAACGATTCACCATGGCGTTATTTATGTGTTTTCCTTCTAATTTCGCCATCAACACGAAGTTTTCAGACGAAAAAAAGTACCCAAAACGCATTGTGCGTCACTTTCTCGGTCAGGGGCGTTCCTTCCGTGACGTGACGTCATGAATCGTCATCAACTCGAAAACAAGACTTCCTGATTATTCAGCGCGAGTCTTAAAAGGTAAAATATAGCTATCTGTGGTGGAATCTTTGTAAAATATGCTCAGTAGAAATCATTTGAAGCGATTTTACAAATTATGGACACAACTTGTGCAGAGGCGTCGGTTGTCCTTTAAGGGGGAGTTGCTTTTACATCCATTTATGATTCTTTTGACTTAACAAAATGAATCAGGAGCCCAATGCTTCCAAATACAAAAACTTTTTTTATCATGACTTGCAGAGTTTTGACATGAACAATATGTCCCTTATAGACATGGTGGAAATGGCTTGGGGATGTTTGTCAAACAGTTTTTTTCTGTTGTTTTCAACAAATCTGCATTTTATTGCAAATTCAGGTAACATCCAAGTTACGAGCGGATTCGGTTCCGTCAAAACGGTCGTAAGTGGAAATCCTTTCAAAATGGCCGACGTGACGTTTACACGACAGGATAGTATACGATGTCATTCTGTTGTTTTAGAGCAACATTTTCTATTGAATACGATTATATACCAAACTGTCTACAGTTCATTTATAAATCGTGAGGTAAAGCGTTTGTAAACTGAGGTATCACTGGATGTTCTTAAATCAAGGGAAATGACCAAAGAATTGAAGAATCCTCTTGAATCCAACAGAAATTCATGTCTCACTTTCAGCCTTGAAGTGATTGAAAGGCTGACCAAGTCTGGGCTGCTTGATGAGAATTTATATACATTTTAAAACAGGTATGTAAACTTACCTCTCAGGATTATGAACTTCTTCTGTAACAAAATTGAGGTAGAACCTGGAAAACACATCACCTGCATGATTAGCAACATGAGCGCTTGGTGGCATATGAAGTACAATTGTCACACATTCCCCAAATACCTTGTACATTTCTCTACTGCCAGACTAATAAAGGCTAATCCAATTCAACCCAATAATAATAAACTAACTTCATACCTAAAATTTATATACCCAATCGGGCAGTTATGGTTCAAATCTCGAGTGGGGCTATGAGTCTATCATTTCCATTCATAAAAAAATTAATACATTCTGTTTTTCACCCTCTTCAGGGGTCCCCACGATGAATCGGTGTCCTTCATCTAACGCGGTTTTGTGCAGCCTCTTCTCTCACACCAGCTACCTTCATTTCCTCTTTGACCACATCCATAAACCTCCACCTAGATCTTCCTTTCGGTCTCCTGCCTGGCGGTTCAAGACTCAGCATCCTTCTTCCAATATAGTCACTGTCTCTCCTCTGGACATGTCCAAACCATTTCAGTCTCTCTGACTTTCTCTCCAAAGCCTCAAATATGAGTTGTCCCTCTGATATACTCCTTCCTGATCCTATCCAACCTGGTCACTCCCAAAGCAAACCATCTTCATCTCTGGATGAGAAGGTTTCTTCAGCCGTCATCTGTACTTCTTGGAAGGTGTCGGACGTTTCGCTTCTTATCCAACGTCCGACAGATTCAAAGAAGTCCAGTCCAAACATCATGGCTCACATGGTAACCCTTCTGTCACACATCACACCTGACATTTTTCTCCAGCCGTTCCAGCCTGCCTGGACACACTTCTTCACCTCTTTTACACACTCTCCATTGCTCGGGACAGTTGGCCCCAAGTACTTAAAATCCTAAATGTTTTTCACCCTCTGACTTGGTTTAATACGCTATGTTAAATATTGACCTGTATATATCCACTGAAGTACTTTGTAAGGATCTACACCAGACATGTCCAGCTCCAGGCCTGGAGGGCCACTCTGCAAACCCGATTCAGATGATCAGCTCATCAGCCAGCTCTGAAGGAGCATCAAAACGGTCCTGATGATTTGAATCGGGTGCATTGGTCCTGGAAGATCTGGAAAAAGGGCAGGACAGTGGCCCTCCAGGCCTGCAGCTGGACATGTCTGGTGTAGATCATGTGTAGACCTTGGACACCCCTGATCTACACAATGGCCAATGATGGTAGTCTGGTACAACCGCCTGAATGGGCTGCGAGCGGCATAGGCTCGGTTCCTACTCGTTGGACATGTCGATGTGGGTGTGACTCGTTGTTTGTCTCGATATGTTTCCCGCGACTGACTGGCAATCATTTTGGTGTGTAGTTTGCCTTCCGCCCAACGTCAGCAGGCATCGCCTCCAGCAATACCCGCAACCCTGTCAAATTCCTTGTGTGTTCTACATACTTGGCAATAAAGATGATTCTGATTCTGATTCTGGTGATGACTCCATGATCCGGCACTTCATACGTACCATCCAGCGTATGCGTACATCCCGGAGTAGAAGGCCAGGGGTAAACTTGACAGTTTTACGTTGTTTAGTTGAAAGGCATCCTCGAAGTTGTGTGTTTCCCCTATGTGCACAGACACACACATAAAAAGGCATGGGAAGATTTTAAGCAAGGTGAGAAGGTGAGAGGAGAGCAGGACAATACAATTTAATACAGCAGTACATTTGCACCTAAAAGCTAGCAACCACTCATTTGACGACATTTGAGGTTAAAATCTTAGCGAAAGAAAATAGATGCTTTGAAAGGGGAGTCAAAGAAGATATTTTCATAAAACAGCAAAATCCTTCACTAAATCGCCATGGTGGGATGAGGTTCAATTTGGATCGTTCGTACAACAGACTTCTTAGGCAACATAGGCTTAGTTATGCTGATGAGGTGATACCAGAGTAAATGGGGCAATCAGGCCAGTCGTAGACCTCATACTCAGGGAGGACAATATAAGTAATCAGTCAGGACAATAGAAGTAATCAGCGTAGCCGCAGCGAGTAGTCCTCTGCTCCCCCCAACCTGAGAGCAGGGACCAATCATCGCAAAGTCTGGCACCGCCACATCTAGACAGTAGGGATGTATATAGGGCCAAAACTACCAGCAAAAAAAAAACAGTAGCTCGCTGACGAAGCCGCTTGGATAAGAAGTGAAATGTCCGACACCTTCGAAAAAGTACAGATGACGGCTGAAGAAACCTTTTCATCGATGGAACACTCCTGTATGACTGAGAGCTTACGCAGACACAATTCAATACAGAGTTAAAAACTTTAGGCTCTCTTTAAAAATGTTAATTCCTAAGCTATATGTGTCTGGAGTTATCTGAGCTTGAAATGAGGGCAGCTGTCCAAAATACATACATATTGATTTTTATAGCACTTTAACAACGGCTGAAGCTGTAACAAAGCGCAAACGTGGACATAAGACAAACGCAGACCCCTCGTGGAAGGTAAAAAAAACCAGCGCTTTATCAGCTCCCCCGCAAGAAAAACCAAACAAATTCGGGAATGACGCTCCCGGTCACATTTTTCAATTCCCGAATAGATTCGGGAATTGGGAGCGAATGAGTTAATCTTTCATCGTATCAGCACCTTCAGCACTGAGGGTGGTTACTTCCTGTGAATCTCGTCCCTTTTGTCACGTCAACAATGATAACAAGATGAAATGTGAGTTCTCGTAGCTTTTGGGCTGAGATGGAACTTGTCCTACCTTTGAACAATTGGTAGAGTCCAGGAATGACGATGGCACTGATGGCCACCAGCTTGCAGATAGTGAAGAAGATTTGGATCCGCGCCGTCCAGATCACACTCGTACTATTTGTGTACATGACCGAGGCTATGGAGACAGAGAGAGTCACGTAACACTCAAATGACGTGGAAATAGCACATTTTACAATGTCTGGTTCTATGAAATGAACCCTGTTGCTCTCACTACCATTTATTCACGTTTTCAGTGGATTCCTGGACAATAAGCTTGATCATGATTGATTGTGAATGATTTTAATACAGTGATGCCTCAGCATACGAACGCTTTGGCTCACGAACTTTTGGCATCCCAAACATTAAATTTCATCGATGAAAAGGTTTCTTCAGCCGTCATCTGTACTTCTTTCAAGGTGTCGGACGTTTCCTTTCCAGTCCAAGAAGCTTCGTCAGCAAACTAAAGTCTTACTGGTAGTTTCGGCCCTATACATACTGCTATGATGGGTCCCTGCTCTCAGGTTGGGGGAGCAGAGGACTAATCCCTGCGGCTCCACTGACGGTTTCATTTGTCCTGACTGACGACTGGCCTGATTGCCCACTTTGCCCTGGTATCACCTCATCAGCATGACTAATACTATGTTGCCTAAGCAGTCTATTGTTCGAACGAGCTATCAGTGGAGCCGCAGGAATTAGTCCTCTGCTCACCCCAACCTGAGAGCAGGGACCTATCATAGCAGAGTCCGGCACCGCCACGTCTGGACAGTAGGGATATATATAGGGCCGATAGATACTACCAGTAAGACTTTAATTTGCTGACGAAGCTTCTTGGATGGGAAGCGAAACGTCTGACACCTTCAAAGTACAGATGACGGCTGAAGAAACCTTGTCATCGATGGACCATTCCTGTACGACAGAGAGCTTCCACAGACGGGAACATTAAATTTGCGAGCATATAGTCTTGGTTGACGAACTAGTTTTCGGCGGACGAACCAAAACGCACAGCGCCATGGTGGCTGGCGCACTAGTTTTTGTCACCTCCTTTCTTGGAGTGCAGACGTGGTTTGTTACCGAGTGGGGTACTTTTGCTATGATGGGACAGAAAAAGACCCCAGCACAGGCTAGTGTTCAGACGAAAAGGACACAAAAGAAAGTAAACGTGAATGAGGTGTGCGTTTGTGTGTATTGGCGTACCAGTACGCTAAGTCGACCATTGCTACGTGTAGCTATGGGTGTTTCTGTGTTGTCTAAGCAACCGTCTCAGGCAATAGTGAGTGTCTTGTTGAACAATGTTATAGGTTAGTAGTTAAATGTTTATTTAAAAAATGAATAACTGCCGAAATGACTCTCAGCTCATCTACTCCAACATGAAAATCACAAAGTTGCTATCTTGCTTATTATTTATCTAGCTATCTATCTATCGAGCTGGCCATCGATCCATCCATCCATCCGCTATCTCTTAGCGAGCTAGCTGGCTATCTATTAGTGATATAGCTAGATAGCTATCTATCTATTAGCTAGCTAGTTTTCTATCTATTTGAATTACTTCTGGGTTAAGTGAACTCTGGCGCGTGTGACTGCCGCTGCTCACCCACAGAAAATTTTATCCAGTGACTGTAAAGTGACCTTGAGAGTTTTGAAAGGCGCTTATAAATGAAATGTATTATTATTAATAGAAGAGCTTGAAAAATGATGATGATTAGGATTAATGAAAAGCAGCTAGCAGGGGACAGTGTGAGTTGATTTGATTTTGTTTTTTATTGTGAGCGCCACATTTTGATGACCAGGAGACAAAGCATGCAATTCCAGATCACAGTTTCTTCTGTGATGCTACACACACACACACACACGCACGCCAATAAAATTTAGATTTATGAAAATTAGTCACTCTTAACTAGTGCTGTAATAAAAAAACAAGAGAATAATACATACTGAGGCCAACGGCTGTGACCAATTTGACAGCAGTCGGCGGAATATCACAGGGCATAAACAAAGGTTCGAGAATGTACTGGCCAAAAGCCAGACAGACGACGGCCATTCCCGCAGGTCTGTAGAAGACAAAGACATTAAGGTACCGGTAAATAAATTCATAGACATGCGATACATTTTCTAGAAAGCATCCAATGTGAAATAAAGTGACACCTGCGCCGACGTACGTTTCAGCTCACGCGGTTTTCGCCTGACGAACATTAAATTTGCAAGCATATAGTCTCGGCTGACAAACTAGTTTTCGTCACCCCCCTTCTTTGAGTGTGGACGTGTTTTTTTTTAACTACTTTTGCTATTATGGGACCAAAAAAGACGCAACCACAGGCTAGTGTTAAGCCTAAGAAGACATTAAAGACAATTATGGTCGAGCAGAAGAAGAAGATCATCGAAAAACACCAACGGGGTGTGCGTTTGTGTGACTTAGCGTCCCAGTACCAGTACGCTAAGTCCACCATTGCTACCATCCTTATGAACAAGGAAGCTGGCTAAAGGTGTTTCCAACGGACTCTCTTTTCAAACAGTAACTCCCTCACTCCTCTTTCCACTCCATTCCAGAAATAAATAATAATAATAATAATAATAATAAATGTCATTAAGCAGCACCTTGCAAAACTCTCAAGGACACTTTACAGTCACAGGATATTTTTTGTCTGCGGGTGAGCCATCAACGGCCATCACAAAGGTAAATAAAACGACTTTATTATACAGTACAGTTTATTACTTTAATTACAGTACAATATCCCATTTATTATACATACAATAAGGTATATTTTGTGTAGTTTTAAGGCTTATTTAGTCCAAAAATATGTTTGATGTGGACCTGGAAACGGATTATTCTCATTTTTAATTGTTTCCTATGGGAAATAAATGTTTGGAAGATGAACTTTTCGCCTTACACATATTTTCTGGGAACCAATGAAGTTCGTACGCTGAGGTATCACTGTACCTTACCTTCCCAAAACAAGCCGGCTGCCATTTTCTTGTTAAATCAACGGGCTCGTTCGCAAAGGACACATCACTTATTGCGGCAGCTCTGTGTGTATCCCGAAAAATAGTTTGTAAGCCAAGGTAAAATTGTCATCAATTTAACATTCGTAAACCGAAAAGTTCACAAGTCAAGAGGTTGGTAAACCGAGGTATCACTGTACAAGGTGATTAAATCCAATCACACGTTACCTGATCACAGTGATATCAGCCCATAGTTTCACAAAAGCCACGTGTGGACCAAAACATTCCAATAAGTATGTGTAATGCCCACCAGACTTCTTAATACACGTTCCCAGTTCAGCGTAGGACAAGGCTCCTAGGAAAAACAATGGTGACACGTTAGTCATCGAGACCACAAAGCATCGTTTGCTATTTGCAGTGCAGCTAGAAGTGGTTCTTCATCTTGTTGGAGGCACCAAATCCCACCAGTTTCATCGCGCTCATTCATCAAACCCTTCTTTCAATGACTATGCCCACAGACCACAGACCAGACTGAGGGGTGGACCTTTGCGGCAGAACATCCACCGACACCGACTCACCAAACTCACCAGTTTGTTGTTTCCGAAATGACATCAGAAAAACGCCAAAACATGCAGGCTGATATTTGTCGTCAAATGCAAAACACCAAGAAAAACGACTTAAAATGTCACAAAACTGCCACAAAATGAGCTCGGATATTCAGAAAGTCCCGCCCCCAGTTCGTGACGTCACGCCAGGATACTCCATCACAAACTGACGTGCTCCAGAATCAAAACAATGGCTTCAGAGAGTTCAGATTTGGAAAAAGATGCTTTCTTGTTCCTCATCCAGTTTGGAATATGATTCAAATAGTTGTGAAGAGGAAAGCATAAATGTTTGCCATCGATGACAGAAGTCCTTCCGTGTCATTTTGAGGCGTCTGGACTCTAATGTAGCACCCAGAAAATGCACAAGATGGCGCCCAAGCTCCGTTGGAAATGGGCTGATTTGTCTGCTGGGAATTTGTGTCAACTAGTATCAAATAGTAGTCTTGGTGCAACGCACACCGATTCACCATGGCGTTATTTATGTGTTTTCCTTCTAATTTCGCCATCAACGCAAAGTTTTCAGACCAAACAAAGTACCCAAAATGCATTGTGTGTCACTTTCTCGGTCAGGCGCGTTCCTTCAGTGACGTCACGTCAGGAATCGTCATCAACTTGAAAACAAGACTTCCTGAATATTCAGCGCGAATCTTGAAACGTAAAATATAGCTTTAATATGCGTCGGAATCTTTGTCAAATACGCTCGGTAGAAGTCATTTGAAGGGATTTGACAAATTATGGATACAACTTGTCCAGGGGGGTCGGTTGTCCTTGAAGAACTAGGGTTCGATCAAACCCAGTTTAAGGACCATTGGTATCGACTAAGATGAGGGTGCAGGTGCAGTCTTCACTCCTACCAGGTCAGTTTCCGATGGCACGAGGATACACATGACAACCTTCTTCTGGCAGGAGTTGCCGATAGTCCGGTCGAAAATGACCGCAGCTACCAGCAAATTTTAGTTCACTGACCAAGCTTCTCGGATGAGAAATGTTTGACACCTTCAAAGAAGTACAGATGACGGCTGAAGAAACCTTTTCACCGATGAAATATCGCGGAGTGGGAGTTTAACCCCCACCCCACCCCCGTGTGGAATTTGCACCTACGCACAAGCGCAAAAAATATGCTTGCACATCACACGTTGAATGCTACAAATTGTCCCCAGGGCTGAGTGTGTGGAAGGCGTGCTTGTTTTGTTTCTGTGTGATGAGCTGGCAACCGGTTCAGGCTGTCCCTCGACTACTGCCTGAAGACAGCTGGGATGGGCTGCAACACCCCCCACCCCTGCGACCCCGATGAGGTATAAGCGATTTGGAAGATGAATAAATATGTGCAGAATATATTTTGACATGCAGTATGTGGGTGTGTGTGTGTGTTTGTATGACTAGTCTTGTGAGGACCACTAACATTTGATACCATACGTAGTGAGGACATTTCTGACAAGTGAGGACCTTTTGGCCAGTCCGGTCCTCACAAGTTTTTCATTCTAAAGGCTTCCAGAGGGTCTCTCTATCTGCATCTGTTAAAGTTTCACAAAGGTCCTCATAAATTCACCCAAAATGATTTTTGGTGTGTATTTTCATTTCACTTGGATACACACACATTTTTTACTCACTGCATGTGTGTGTGTGTGTGTGTGTGTGTGTGTGTGTGTGTGTGTGTGTGTGTGTGTGTGTGTGTGTGTGTGTGTGTGTGTGTGTGTGTGTGTGTGTGTGTGTGTGTGTGTGTGTGTGTGTGTGTGTGTGTGTGTGTGTGTAAAATGATATTTGAACCAAATTCACTACAGGGGTGAGGACTTTGAATGTACCCATTCAGAAACCTCACTCCTGCTGTTATTTTAGTTTTAAGTCCACTTTTTATTTCTTTGTTTTTTATTGAAGTTGACGTGGGAAATGGGCTGACATTTAGTGCTCCAATGTAACACTAGTTCTCTAAACTTATCAGCAACATTGGTCCTCCCTCCTTATCAGGACCTCACAAAACCAACGAAACAGGAATGTGTGTGTGTGTGTGTGTGTGTGTGTGTGTGTGTGTGTGTGTGTGTGTGTGTGTGTGTGTGTGTGTGTGTGTGTGTGTGTGTGTGTGTGTGTGTGTGTGTGTGTGTGTGTGCACTCGTAAAATGTTAACGACGCACATAGCTTTGGAATGTGCTAGTAGATACAAGCAAATTAGTTTTGGTTGAGGAGAAAGGAAAGCTCTGGCGGCATGTCACAAGTTTGGGGACCGCCCCTCCGACCATAGAAATCAGAATCAGTTTCAGCTGTATTGCCAAGTATGTAGAACACAAGGAATTTGTCTCCGGTAGAACAAGCTGCACTAGTATCATCATCAAAAACAATTTGCAAAGAGGCACTATACAGTTCTATCTGTGTGACTTTTTAGAAGCCGTTTCAATGTCTGCTGGATTTGGTGCGCATGGATCAGTAGCTGGAAAAGGTGGTGGGCAGGGTGCGGAGGGTCCAGTAGGATTTTTCCGCACCCTTGTTTGGATTCTTGCGGTGTGCGTGTGTGTGTGTGTGTGAATTTGCAGGTTTTGGAGAAAAAAAATCTTCATTAACATTGCAATAATTTTCCAAAACTTCAATTGATTTCACAAAATAAATGTGGTTATCTTATTCTATGATATGTTATGAAAGTGTACTAAAAGTTTCATAAAGATTGAACAACAAATAAAGAAGTTATAAGAGTTTATTTGAACACACATGTTAGTTATGCATTTCCTGCTGAAGGCTCTCAGGGAGCACTCTACAAAGCTGGGCTGCAGGCTCTGCAGGCTCTGCAGGCCGTGGAGGAACAAATGCAAAATGCCCGCTAGGGAACAAACAGTTAAATGTGTTATGAATGTATTTGTGACCCGCGGCTATTGCCTGTCACTCTTTTTGGCATCCAGAATATTCTGTTATGAACTCATCGACAGGCAGACCGTGTGGAAAAAATGCGTCCACTCCAAGTGCCAGGGTTTTTGTCATTGGCACTGCTATTCCAGGATATATTTAGATGGGGGGGGGGGATTGTAAAATTGCCATTCGGATTTCCCGATCAGGCCTATTAGAAATTAATGTACTTTTCGCTGCCATCAAATTCATTCATTCATCTTCCTGAACGCTTTATCGTCAACAAGGTTGCGGAGTGTGCCCCGTTGTACTTTGGAGTGTTTGATCCGCCTGCCAGGTATGTTTTATTGGAATGTGGGAGGAAAGCCGCAGGGCCCGGAGAAAACCCACCCATGGAGATCATGCAAACTCCACCCGGGGAGGCCGGAACAGGATTTCAACTCATCATCTCTCGGCGTGCTAACAAAAGAAAAACTGCCCCCCCCCCCCCCTCACCAACACCAAATACAGTAAAGTTTCGTTATATCGATATTCTCGGGAGTCCGAAAAATATCGATATAACCGGGACTATCGATATATCCGACCCTGCGCGCATGTAATTTTCTCCTTGCGTTCATAGAAATAGTATCGTAATAAGCGGTACTATCCATATAACCGATATCGATATAACCAGACTTTACTGTAATTACATGTACGAATATACAGTGATAGCTCAGCTTACCAACGCTTCAGCTTACGAACTTTTCGCCTTACAAACATTAAATTTGTGAGAATATAATCTTGGCAAATGAACTAACACAGAGCGCCACAATGGCTGGCGGAATATTTTTCCACGCGCCATTTCTTTGAATGCAGACGTGGTTTCTCGGCGACGTGGTTTTGGGACACTTTCACTCATTTTGATTGGTGTTTTGCATTTGACTGAAAATATCAGCTTGCGTGTTTTGGCTATTTTAGATGCTATCAAATGTTTTTCTGATGTCAGTTGGGAAACAGAAAGTGGTGTCCGTTGTCCTTTAAAATCAGAAGTCTTTTGAAAGAATTCCAAATGGCTTTGTTTGATTGACAGGAGACGCAATTTGTGTGCCAGTTCTTGCAATGTTTTGGTTTTTTTTTTTCAGAGAGGCCATGAGGATTTCCAGTGGGAAAAAAAAGAGTCAATTGTTTTTGATTGGCTTCTTCTGAGGGGGCGGACAGACATTTGGCAAGCGTCGACGCCAAGTGACGCTAACGATTGGAGACAAACTCACCAAAGAGCGAAAGCACGCCGCAAGCGATCCAGACCATCAGAGACATCCCGACGCTGCCCGAGTTTTGTAAGATTCCTTTTGGAGAGATGAAGATCCCGGCGCCGATCATGATCCCCACAATGACGGAAATCCCCGAAAGCAACGTCACTTTCTTCCCCAGTTCCACTTTGGTGTCTTTCTCCTTGGACGATTGACCGGAAAGAACGGGATGTCCATTTTCATCCGCTGCGTCACCGGATAATCGTCTCTTCATCTTTTTTGGGCGAGCGGCGGTGGCGTGACGGACGACAAGTTGACTTTGAAAAACTAATCTGCCTTTGCGAGCGCGCAGTTACAAAAGCCGCAAATAAATTCCGTGGAGGGTGGGGGTGGGTCTTCCCTCTGGCTATCTTGCTTTCTTTCTCTTTCTCTGTCCACCCCCCTCCTCCTTTTCCTGCTACTTTGCGATTCATGCCAAATTGCCATTATTTCCCTGCATGGCCTCTGAGGCCTGATCCTGACCTCCATTTATTTATTTGCTTCTTTGTTTCATTTCAAAATCTTCCATGGGTCTTTTTTTGATCGTCCGGTCCCGTTTTCTTTGAAATGTTTCATCAGCTTTTGAGAGCGGAACCAAAACAAGCTGTGCCTTGGCAGTCGGGTGGTGTTTCAAGTTGGAATTTGTCATTGAATTGAAAGAAAACAAAACAACAAAATGGAGGTTGGTATTATTCAATAGAGTGATACCTCGGCTTACAAACTTAATTGGTTCCCAGACAGAGTGCGTAAGGCGAAAAGTGTGTATCCCAAAAAACAATTTACCATAGGGAACCATTAAAATGAGAATAATCCGTTCCCAGGTCCCCATAAAACACAATTTTCTAATTTTCTAAGCCTTAAAACTACAAAATAGACTTTAATTTATGTATAATAAATGTGATATGGTATTATAGTTAAAGAAATAAACTGCAATGTATAATAAAGTGGTTTTATTGACCTTTGTGATGGTCGTTGATGGCTTGATGCAATGGAGTGGCCGCTTTCCTCAGCAATAAACACTCGATGAGGAACGTAGCCTTCTTCTTTCACCATCTTGAGGACTGGTCCCTTGTAGGTGTTTTCTCTGTGATAATTTTACCTTGTTCCTCATCAATTGCGTTCTGTTTAGCTAGGTTGATAGCTTTTTGCAAGGGTACAGACGGCATGTGCGGGTTATTTGATGGGATATTTTAACCTTGCGGTCTACACTCTGCCTTTGAACTATCAAAGTTGAAATGAGTCCAAGTGTCACTGTTTTCTATCCATTTTGTCTGCCTGTCTCTTTAATGTTTAAACCACCTCCCCTCACTGCTGCCTTCTTGACCAATCACGTGGCTTTAACCGAAGACTAGGGGCGGGGAATAGAGGACAAAAAAAGCCGCTGCCGTTTTGTTGTTTGAAGAACGGGCTCGTTCGCGAACGACACATCAATCATTGAGGCAGCTCCGTGTACGAAAAAAAGGTTCGTATGCCAAGGTAAAGTTTGTATGGCAAGGTAAAACCTTCATCAATTTAAAGTTCGTAAACTGAAAAGTTCGTAAGCCAACGGCTTTGTAAAACCGAGGTATGACTGTATTCAATACATTGTCATTGTCAGTGCAACTCAACTCAATCACACTCTTGATTGGTTTTGTGAGGACCGAGCTGGAGGATTGTCTAAAAGACGCTAGCTGAAAGTTAGCTTGTCCTTGTGGGAAGCTTTAGTGTTAAATGAGCGTAAAAATGTCTATTTTCCTAAAAAAAAAAAAATTAACAAAATTTGAATTTCTTTTTTGTCATTAGCTGGCGTTTTAACAGCTGTCATTAGTTTTTTAATCAACTAGCGCCTATATTAGATAGCTAGCTAGCTTTCTATCTATTTGAGTTACTGCCGGGTGGAATGAACGCTGGCGCGTGTGGCCACCGCTGCACGCCCACAGAAAAAAAAATTATCATGTGACTGTAAAGTGACTTTGAGAGTTTTGAAAGGCGCTTATAAATGAAATGTATTATTGTATTTGATTTATAAACACTTTTGCAAAGTGTTTATAAATCAAATGTAGCATGATGGGAAACGTTTTTAAAACTTTGACTTTCTTGATTATTAGCGAGTATTTTTGGATTGGAGCTAGCTAGCTATTAATGCAAATTTCCCCCTTGTGGGACTAACCTATTAGCTATCTAGATAGCTAGATATCTATTCACTACCTATTATCTAGCTAGCTAGCTATTTGAGTCAGAAAAAATATTAGCTATCTATTAACTATTTAGCTATTTATCAGCTATCTAGCTAGCTTTGTATCTATTTGAGTTATTAACACATTCCTGAGATTGTTATCACACAGGCTTGACAAAACCGCTATTACCGGTCAATCAACAGAGCTGAAGAATGAATGGCTCGGTGTCTTTGTGTATTATATATATATATATATATATATATATCGATATATATATATATATATATATATATATATATATATATATATATTTATATATATATATATATATATATATATATATATATATATATATATATTAGGGATATATAAATAGGCCGACACGACCAGTCAGACTTTCGCTGACGAAGCCTCTTGGATAGGAGGCGAAACGTCCGAAACCTTCACTTTTGTACAGATGACGGCTGAAGAAACCTTCTCATCGATTATTATTATTATTTTTTTTTATTTATTTTTTTTTAAACGTCCGACACCTTGAAAGAAGTGCAGATGACGGCTGAAGAAACCTTTTCATCGGTTAAAAGGAAGGTTGGTTTTCGGTAATCGATTCATCTTCCTTGTGTAGAAAAAGGTTGCTCTCTCAACTGCCAAAGCTGTAATCAATAACGTACTGGGATCAAAATTCCCAGGAATTTTCTGACAACTGCTGAAAAATATTCAGCTGTTTATTGCCACTGCGGATTTCATCATATGCATATGTTTTCTTCAACAAATATGTGTTGTCAATTAGGATGTTTTTTGTGTGTCCCCCCCAACAATATTTTTTTGAGGAAATTGTCATTTGACTTGTCAAAGCACAAAGTAAAACCAAGACTTAAGATGACTATAGCACATCGATGCACTGACAAAGACAGAATGAAACAAAATAGGGAGTACGTCTGTGTAAGCTCTCAGTCGTAGAGGAGTGGTCCATCGATGAAAAGGTTTCTTCAGCCGTCATCTGGAATTCTTTCAAGGTGTCGGTCGTTTCGCTTCTTATCCAAGAGGCTTCGTCAGCAAACAAAAGTCTTACTGGTAGTTAAAATAGGGAGTAACTACAGTACTTTTAAGAGCTACCATGAGGCATCACTTGAATACTCAAGCTTGAGAAAGGTGTCTGGAATGGATACTTCCAGAAATCCGACTTTTAGAGCAGACAACGTCAGAAGAAGAACTGTACGCGTAATTGCTCATATCACGGTACATGATTGAGAAGCCATTTTGCTTGGATTAGCGGCAGAAAAAGGCTTTTGACTCTGTCAACTGGACATATATATCTATATCAAGTACTACGGAGATTTCAAATCAACAAGTTCATAAGAACTATACAGGCCTGATCCGATAGGCCGATAGCAAAAGTTCGGATAAATGGAGGATCAACTGGCTTTTTCACGCTAGATGTGGGATGCTGATTTCCCCACTCTTATTTGCCATCTTTATAGAACCTCTAAGTCACTGTATAAAATATCATAATTCTTCACACATTTTCTAATACCATATTAAAGTGCATTTAAATATAGCTTTCATATGATGTAGCTCGCTAGCTTTCTATCTGAGTTACTTCCGGGTTAAGTGAAAGCCTAGTTAGCTGGCGATAAGCTGTCTATTAGCTTGCTAGCTTTCTCCCTGAGTTACTTACGGGTTGAGTGAAGGCCTAGCTAGCTATTTGTTAACTATCTATTAGCTAGCTAGCTAGCTTTCTATCTGAGTCACTTAGCTATCTATTAGCTGGCTATTAGCTAGCTAGCTTTCTATCTGAGATACTTCCGGGTTGAGTGAAGGCCTAAGCTAGTTATTTATTAACTATCTATTAGCTAGCTAGCTTTCTATCCGAGTCGCTTAGCTATGTATTAGCTGGCTATTAGCTAGCTAGCCTTCTATCTAAGATACTTCCGGGTTGAGTGAAGGCCTAGCTAGCTAGCGATAAGCTGTCTATTAGCTAGCTAGCTTTCTCCCGGAGTTACTTCTGGGTTGAGTGAAGGCCTAGCTAGCTAGCGATAAGCTGTCTATCCACTAGCTAGCTTTCTCCCTGAGTTACTTCCGGGTTGAGTGAAGGCCTAGGTAGCTAGCGTTAAGCTGTCTCTTAGCTCGCTAGCTTTCTCCCGGAGTTACTTCTGAGTTGAGTGAAGGCCTAGCTAGCTATTTGTTAACTATTAGCTAGCTAGCTTTCTATCCGAGTCACTTAGCTATCTATTAACTGGCTATTAGCTAGTTAGCTTTCTATCTGAGTTACTTCTGGGTTGAGTGAAGGCCTAGCAAGCAAGCGATAAGCTGTCTATTGGCTTGCTAGCTTTGTCCCTGAGTTACTTCCGGGTTGAGTGACGGCCTAGCTAGCTATTTGTTAACTATCTATTAGCTAGCTAGGTAGCTAGCTTTCTATCAGAGTCACTTAGCTATGTAGTAGATGTCTATTAGCTAGCTAGCTTTCTATCTGAGATACTTCCGGGTTGAGTAAAGGCCGAGCTAGCTATCTGTTAGCTATCTATTAGCTAGCTAGCTCTCTATCCGAGTTACTTCCAGGTTGAAGGAACGCTGGTGCGTGTGGCTACCGCTGCTCATCCCCATAAAAACGTATCCTGTGACTGTAAAGTGACCTTGAGAGTTTTGAAAGGCGCTTAGAAATCAAATGTATTATTATTATTATTATTATTAAAATGTTACAAAGCGCTGCAGGGACTGGAAGGTGGAGAAGAAACAATAGCGCAGCAATGGAACATTATAGCTCTCTAACTTGGAGAGAATTTGGGTGTAAGAATACCGTTGGATTTTTCAGCGTTCCGGCCCAAGGCCGTCACAGGCCTTCACAAGGAATGCGTCCATGCTTGCTGGAGATCTTGTGGCAACAACAAAGCGTCACATTTTCACGTGGTTTGGAGAGCAATGGCCGCTCATCAACAAATCATGGAAAGAAACAAGAGTGACGATTGTGGGAAATGTCCTCCCATTAGAAGCATGCGAGGACTAATAATAATAATAATAATAATAATAATAACAATAATAACAACAATAATAATAATAATAGCACCAACAGCAATAATAATAACATCAACAAGAATAAGAATAACAATAACAGCAACAACAACAATAATAATAATAATAATAATAATAATAATAAGAAGAAGAAGAAGAAGAAGAAGAAGAAGAAGAAGAAGAAGAAGAAGAAGAAGAAGAAGAAGAAGAAGAAGAAGAAGAAGACATTTAATTTCTAAGCGCCCTTCAAAACTCAAGTACACATTACAGTCACAGGATTTTGTTTTGTGCGAGTGAGCGGCGGCAGCCATGATTTCAATTGCATCATCAATCACCAACAAACAAGCGTGAAAATATAGCTCTTAATTCCACATAAACACTTCAATGAAATAAAACGGAAGCAATAAAATCCTACAAACCACTTTGGCCGCTCGCCGCTCCGAAATGGAAGGTTTGATCTGTGACTTTTTTATGTTTTCGTTGGTTGCCAAACAGTACAGCGACAAAGCATGTCCATTCTCACCTTCTTCGCAGTAAAACAAAACCTATAAAAAACCTGCACCGGAAGTAACAACAACCCATCGTAATGAATGTCAAAGAAAATAAAGCACAGCCATCTACTGGTCAACCATGGAATAGCAGCTTTACACAAATCTGTAGCAACAGCGTTTGCATTTCTTTTTGTTCTTTTGGCTTCAAAATGGTGCCGTTAACAGCAGTTCCTGTATTATCTTTTTCTACTTCTGTCATTCCTTTCATCTTCCTTTCATATCTTTGCTGCTGTGAAATGTAAATTTCTCCACCCTATTGATCCCAATCCACTCAAGTTGGTTTAATTTTGTTTCTTAATATTATTATTACTTTTTTATATCATTATTTTCTTCTCATATGGCACAATGAACAGGACATTGCATGTGTGCAAGTGCAAGTACAGTAAAGTTTCGTTATATCGATATGGGATATATCGATAGTCCCGGTTATATCGATACTATTTCTATGCACGCACGGAGAAAATTACATGCAAACAGGGTCGGATATATCGATAGTCCCGGTTATATCGATATTTTTTCCCACTCCCTTGAATATCGATATAACCAGACTTTACTGTATAGTGATACCTCGCTTTACGAACGCCTTAGCTAACGAACTTTTTGCCTTACGAACATTAAATTCGCGAGAATTTAAGAATCTTGGCATATAAACTAGTTTTCGGCGGAAGAACGCCAAACCGCACAGCCGAACAGCGCCACGGTGGCTGCCGGACTACTTTTCCACATCCACTTTCTTTGAGTGCACTCAGTGGAGACGTGGTTTGTTATCGAGTGGAGTACTTTTGCTTTAATGGTACCGAAAAAGACCCCAGCACAGGCTAGTGTTAAGCTGAAGAGGACACAAAAGAAAATGACGGTCGAGCAGAAGAAGATCATCGAAAAACACCAACGGGGTGTGCGTTTGTGTGACTTAGCGTCCCACTACCAGTCTGCTAAGTCGACCATTGCTACGTGTGGCTAAGGGTGTTTCTGAGCTGTCTAAGCAACGGTCTCAGGCAATAGAAGAGGTTGAAAAACTTCTGTTGGTTTGAATTAACGAAAAGCAGCTAGCAGGGGACAGTGTGAGTGAGGGTATGAGCGCCGAGAAAGCACAGCAACGTCACTTGGATATCATCAAGAGGCAACTCCATCAACGTAAGGTAAATAAAACGACTTTATTATATACAGTACAGTTTATTTCTTTAATTATAATACAATAGCACATTTATTATACGTAAAATAAGGTATATTTTGTGTAGTTTTAAGGCTTATTTAGTAGAAAATTGTGTTTTATGGGGACCTGGAAACGGATCATTCTCATTTTTAATGGTTTCCTATGGGAAATTAATGTTTGGAAGACATACTTAAGTTCGAAAGCGGAGGCCTCACTGTATTGTAAGACGTTTTCTCAAGATGGTTATGTCAAGGATAAAGTTTATATGCACTTACAGGACAACCGACACCTCCGGACAAGTCGTGTCCATAATTTGTAAAATGGCTTCAAATGACTTCGACTGAGCGTATTTTACAAAGATTCCAGCGCATATAGCTACATTTTACCTTTTAAGACTCGTGCTGAATATTCAGGAAGTCTTGTGTCTGAGTTGGTGACGAGTCCTCACGTGACTTCACTGAAGGAACGCCCCTGACCAAGAAAGGACACATTGTAGCAGTCCTTCCATCACGTCAATGCATTTTGTGGTACTTTGTTTGGTCTGAAAAGTCTGTGTTGATGGCGAAATTAGAAGGAAAACACATAAACAATGCCATGGTGAATCGTGTGTTCGCACCGAGCATCTATTTGATATTCGCTGACAAACATTCTAAGGAAAGAAATCCGCCGGTTTCCACGAAGCTTTGCACGGAGCTTTGTCGCCATCTGCTGCCTCTTTTTTGGTGATAGATTTCCCCGTTACCTCAAAATGACACGTAATGAATTATTTAATCGCAATTGCAATATGTATGCTTTCCTCTTCAGAACTATTTGAATCATCTTCATAACTGGATGTATAACAAGAAAGCATCTTCTCCCAATCTGAAGCCATTGTTTTGATTCTCCAGCAATGCAAGACGTCTTGGCGTGACGTCACGAACCGGGGGCGGGACCTTCTGAAACTGGCCACTTCCGGGTTCAATTTGAAGTCATTTTTCTTGGTGTTTTACATTTGACTAAAACTATCAGCCTGCGTTTTTTGGGGTATTTTAGATACTATAAAAGTTTTTCTGATGTGAGTTAGGAAACAAACAAGTGATGTCGGTTGTCCTTTAAACACGTGCCCATGTTTTCCCTTTATCTAATCGTTTAAAAAAAAACAATAAAAAGTTTACTAAGCAATTAAAAAAATGTTCACCGTACCTCCATCACGGGGTCTTCGAGGTGGTCAGGAATGAACAGTCAAGTGGTAGCATTGTACGTACTCACCAGTGGCGGTCCAAATCTCCATCAGACAGGAAATCCGAGACATTTGAAAGGGGGAAAAATCCCTCCAAATATGGTTCTTATTTGACAGCGAACGGGTTTTAAACAACACAATCCTTGTGGGAGCAACGACGATTGAGGTTTGGGGGTTGTCCTCTCGTTCCGTCGTGGAAATTCCCTCAAGACATTTCGATCAACCCCACGTTGAAAATGGCGCGCAGGGTAGAAATTACTGATGTGTCGTTCGCGAAAGATCCGGCTCTTAATGCCGTCTCTTTCAAGTTAACGACCGGAGCCGATATTTAAAGGACAACCGACACCATTTTTTTTTGTTTCCTAACTGACATCAGAAAAACGTATTTTAAATTTGGCATTTAAAATACCAAGACCAAACAAAGTGATTTTACAAATTATGTACACAACTTGTCCGGAGGCGTCGGTTGGATTTTAATAGGGAGCCGCTTATAGGAGCTGAATCCTCAACCCCTTCGCTTAAAGTCGCACGTGATTGGTCAAATCCGTGGTAAAAGACACACGTGTGGGCGCGAACAGACACCCACAGGAATAGAAATAGTCACCTAAATGTGTATTGTATATCTTTGGTAGTAAATTAATGTAAGCAACAACAACAAAAGAAAAACTGAGGACGTTGTGTTTTATACATTAGGAATTCATTTTACGGATCATTTCACCTTATCGTAAATTATGTTAGCAACAAACAACCTGAGGAGCCAGTCGGGAGCCGAAAGAGCCGGTTCTTTTTGGTCAGATGAGCCAAAAGAACCGGCTCTTTAAAAAGAGCTGGAATTCCCATCACTAGTAGAAATGCATTGGTCCGTTGGGTAATGAGCAGAGGTCGAGCGCCCCTGGCGGCCGTGGGGAAAAATGCAGAAATTGGCCACTTCACTGCATAAATCGCTTGTGACAAGAGTTGCGTTTTATAATCCGGAAATTACGCTACATGCATATTTATACATTTTATAATTTATACATTGTATGATAGCGTACTGGTTCTGGGACGCTAAGTCACACAAACGCACACCTTGTTCAGGTTTTTCGATGATCTCCTTCTTCTGCTTGACTGTAATTTTCTTTGTCTTCTTTGGCTTAACACTCGCCTGTGGTGGGTGTCGTTTTCCGTCCCGTAATAGCAAAAGTACTCCACACGATAGCAAACCACATCTGCACTCAAACAGAGGGGGTGTGGAAAACTAGTCCGCCAGCCACCGTGGCGCAAATTTTCTCTCCATGACAGACAGAATGAAAGACAATTATTAGTTGTTTTTATAACACATTTTTGTAAAACTGACAGTACAAGAAATAATAGTATGCTATACTTCATAGGTGGAGCACACATCTATCTAACGTATTTAGATATAGACATCTTTTGACTCCCTTTTCAATCGCAGTAAAGAAAAAAATGCAGTGTATTTTACAGTGAAGGGTAAAGACCAAACTCTTCATACAAGTACAGTGGTACCTTGGCTTACGAACTCAATTGGTTCCCAGACAGAGTGAAAAGTGAAAAGTGTGTATCCCAAAAATTAATTTCCCATTGGAAACCATTGAAATGAGAATAATCGGTTCCCGGGTCCTCATAAAACATAATTTCCCACTAAATAAGCCTTAAAACTACACAAAATATACCTTATTTTATGTATGATAAATATGATATGGTATTATAATTAAAAAAATAAACTGTACTGTGTCATAAAGTCATTGTTTTTACCTTTTTGATGGTCATTGATGACTTGATGGAATAGAGTGGGCGGTTTCATCAGCATTAAACACTCGATGAGGAACGTAGCCTTCTTCTTTCGCCATCTTGAGGAATTATCCCTTGTAGGTGCTTCCCTGCGATAATTTTACTTAGTTCCTCACCAACTGTGTTCTGTTTAGCTGGGTTTGTACATCTTGGAAGTTGTGATATTGCAACAGCACACACTAGAAACTTCATTAATAGCTGCTTCTCTTGCTTGTCTTTTCATTTCAAATTGAACTGATGACTTGTGCGGGTTATTTATGGAGCCTGATTGGTCGGAATTTTTTAACCTTGCAGTCTACACTCTGCCTTTGAACTATCAAAGTTGAGTCAAAATTTCACTGTTTTATCCATTTTCTCACTGTCTCTCTGTCGTCTGCCTGTCTAACTAAAGTGTTTAACCCCCCCGCCCCCCCTCACTGCTGCGTTCTTGACCAATCACGTGGCTTTAACCGAAGACTGGGGGCGGGGGAATAGAGGACCAAAACAAGTCGGTTGCCATTTTCTTGTTAGGAGAAGAGGCTCGTTCGAGAACAACACATCACTTATTGTGGTGCTCCGTGTGTATCCCGAAAAATAGTTTTTATGCCAAGGTAACATTTTCATAAATGTAACGTTTGTAAACCAAAAAGTTCGTAAACCGAGGTATCACTGTACAGGCTGGAAAACAAGAGATGAGATCAAGCAAATAAACATAGCTGTTGCGTATCAAAATGCTCCGTAAGATTTCCTTTTCATTGTTCTTTTCTTTTTTTTTTTGGGGGGGGGGGGGATTCTCCGCTGAGTTCCCATCCTGTTTGGAGCGCAAAGCGATCATTTCCAAGCTGCGGTGTCGTCCCATCTTTTTTGAGCGCTTCCACTGCGCCGCCGGTCAAAGTGCTCTGCCGTGGGTCCAGGAGGTGAAAAGGAAGGCAACTTTTTGCAAGCGTCATCACCCCCCCCGAAAGCAACCCAATAGAGGTTGGACTTCTCAGGAAACGGGGCTTCCATCCGGCGCGACCGGCTGAGCGGATACCTCCGACGGCGCCGTCGGTGACCGACTGGGACTTTGGACCTGTTGGACGGCGAACGGCGCTTTGGCCAGGATAAGCTGCGGCGCTAACTGCACGCTCGCTGCCGCTTTTGGGACAGCCTGCGGCGCTATTTGCGTCAGGACGGGTTTGGCCTGCACCAGCTGAGTCACCTGACTTGAAGGGCTGGCCTGCATGAGTGCGGCGAGCTGGCTGGCCGGGATGGTGATGATGGTGATTTTCTCACCGCTTTTCGAAGCGGACGGCAGCATGTTGGGTAAGGTCTGGATGAGCAATTTTGGGGGCGCGGTGGCGCTCGCTACTGGGACGGCGGCGCCCGCCGCGGTGGTGCCGAGGACAGCGGAAGAGTTCAAAGTCATTTGGCCAAGGGAGTTGGTCATGACCACAGGCATGGCGCGGATGGCCCTGTTGGACGAGGAACAACAGCAGCGTCAAGTTAGTCAACGTGGCGCGTTCCGGGAACGCCGCAAAAGTCCAAAAACAATAAGAGATAGCAACAAAGACGCTGCGGTGATCAACGTCCATTGCGGAAGTAACATACAGTGATACCTCGGCTTACGAACTCAATTGGTTCCCAGAAAGAGTGTGTAAGGCGAAAAGTGTGTATCGCAAAAATTAATTTCCCATAGGAAACCATTAAAATGAGAATAATCCGTTCCCATGTCCCGAAAAAACATCATTTTCAACTCTCTAATTTTCTAAGCCTTAAAACCACACAAAATATACCTATCTTATCCTGAGACTGTAAAGTGACCTTGAGAGTTTTGAAAGGCGCTTATAAAGAATATGGATTATTACTATTAATAGCTAAGTACTAGCTAATACATAACTAATATATAGCAAGCTAGCTAGTTAGACAGCTAATAGATAGCTAGCTAGGTAGCCAGCAACGGTGACCTCGTTCAACCGGGAATAAATAAAATAGATAAAGTTAGCTAGCTAGCAAATAGATACCTTATAGATAGCAAGCTAGCTAGCTAGTTTGACAGGTAATAGATAGCTAGCTAGGTAGGCAGCAACGGTGACCCCGTTCAAGCGGGAATAACTCAAATAGATCAAGTTAGCTAGCTAATAGATAACTAATAGCTAGCTAGTTAGACAGCTAATAGATAGCAACTAGATAGCTAGCTAGGTAGCCAGCAACGGTGACCCCGTTCAACCGGGAATAACTCAAATAGATCGAGATAGCTAGCTAATAGATAACTAATAAATAGCAAGCTAGCTAGTTAGACAGCTAATAGATAGCAAATAGCTAGCTAGCTAGGTAACCAGCAACGGTGACCCAGTTCAACTGGGAATAACTCAAATAGATCTAGATAGCTAGCTAGCTAGTGAATAGATGACTAATAGATAGCTAGCTAGCTAGACAGCTAATAGATAGCAAATAGCTAGCTAGCAATAATAATAATAACCCAAGTGTCGTTGAGAGTTTTGAAAGGCGCTTATTAATGAAATGTATTATTATTATTATTTCATTTATAAGCACCTCTTAACTCTCAAGGTCACTTTACAGTGACAGGATCGGTTTTTCTATGGTTGAGAAGCGGCAGCTACATGCGCCAGCGCTCACTCAGCCCGGAAGTAACTCAAATAGATAGAAAGCTAGCCAGCTAGCTAACAGATAGCTAATAGACAGCCAGCTAGACAGTTAGCCCACTAGCTAGATACCCATATAGCTAATAAATGGCCAGCTACATAGCAAGCTAGCTCGCCAGATAGCTAATAATAATAACACATTTCATTTCGAAGCGCCTTTCAAAAAGATGAGAAGATAGCTAGCTAGCTAGCTAGTTAGACAGCTAATAGATAGCAATAAAAAGATATTCCTCACACACTTACTACGCGTGGCTAGCTTATGACAAACGAAATGAAGCGTAATGAAAAGCGTTGGACCTTGCGGTGGTGGTGTTGGGGATGATGGTGACGTAGGTTTGCTGAGGATGGCAGGCGGCATTGGCGCTGGCGGCCAGTATTTCGGGACCCCGTTGGACGCCCTCGCCGTCGTCGTCATCTTTGTTCTCTTCAATCACCCGAATGTTCTTTGGCATGTCTTTGAATTGGTAGGCCAAGCGCTGACCTTCCACCTTGGCCAGGATTCCACGCTGGTAGTAATATCTGCACGTCAACACATTGGATGATGACACAAACATGCTTCCGGGGTTGACTTTGTTTGTCAGAAATCATTTTTGGGGCAAAATGGCTGACCTGAGGGCTCGGCCCATTGTTTCATAGTTCATATCGGGTTTGTTCTTGTGTTTGCCCCAAAGTTTGGACACGGCTTTGGAGTCGACTAATTTGAAGATGCCCTGTTCCCGCTGCATCCATTTAATGTAGCGAGGACACGTGTTTTTGTCTTGCAAGAGTTCCAGCAAAAACTCCCATAGGTAGGTGGTGTTGCCTGACAAGAAAAAGACATTGAAGACAAATTATGCCTGAGTAAAGTCGTAACTGATAAAAATACCAACAAACATTTAAAGGATAATCGACACCATGACATCAGAAAAACGTTTGATAGCATCTAAAATAGCCAACACACGCAGGATGATAGTTTTAGTCAAATGCAAAACACCAATAAAAATGACTTCAAGTGTCCCAAAAACTACGTCAAAATGAAACCGGAAATGCAGTTTCAGAAAGTCCCGCCCCCTTGTTCGTGACATCACGCCAGGACGTCTTGCCTTGCTCTAGAATCAAAAAATGGCTTCAGATTGGGAGGAGATGCTTTCTTGTTACTCATCCACTTATGAATACTATTCAAATAGTGCTGACAAGATGGCGCCCGAGCTCCGTTGGAAATGGGCTGCTTTGTCTGCTGGGAATTTGTGTCAACTAGTATCAAATAGTAGTCTTGGTGAAATATTTTTAGGGTCATCACTTCAATAATAAATGGGTCAAATAAATGAATAAATAATGCCGGGAGGAATGAGACATGGCCGTCTACCTTTTCCTTCCCTTTGTCTCTTCTTCATCCCGAGGTCAAAGGTCCCGTTGGATGTCGGTTGGTGCATCTTTGTCTTCCGTCCACCTAAAATGAGAAAAAAAAAAAACAAGTGAATTATAAGAATAATGATAATGATAAAGATAATAATAATAATAATAAAAGCTATCTTGTTAGCTGGCTATATATTCGCTGTTTGTTAGCGATCTAGCTGGCTATCTATTCTATTCTGGCTATCTTCCTTTCATAACTTTGCTGCTGTGAAATATAAATTTCTCCACTGTGAGACTAATAAAGGCAAATCCAATCCAATCCAATCTAATCTATTAGATGTCTATTAGCTAGCTAGTTAGCTGGCTATCTATTAGCTAGCTGGGTGGCTAGCTATCTGGTTGGCTGGCTATCTATTCACTGTTTGTTGGCTATTTAGCTGGCTATCTATCCAGCTAGCTAGCTATATATTATCTAGCTAGGTGGCTGGCTGGCTATCTATTAGCTAGCTAGCCTTTTATTTATTTGAGTTACTTGAGTGAACGCTGGCGCGTGTGGCTGCCGCTGCTGCTCACCCACACAAAAACCTATCCTGACTGTAAAGTGACCTTGAGAGTTTTGAAAGGCGCTTTAAAATGAAACGTATTGTTATATTATTATAATAACAATATATTAAATTTTTCCGAGCGCCTTACAGAACACCCAAGGACACTTTACAATACAGAGAACAATATAAATCCATAAATAAATGATAAACGTCCCGCTTTATGATATCGGACACTGACCTCCTCTCTTCTTTTTCGCAACAGGTTCACAATCCGGCGGGATGGGGAAGGATTCTTCCTGCTCCAGATTTCCACACTCGGTTGAAACCTCCACGATTGTCTCCATCATCACATCTTCTGTTTGGCAAAAATATAGATAGATATACATGTGTGATGACTAATTTTACAATAATATAATAATCATAAATAAATAAGAAAACAATAAAAATAATGACAAATAATAATAATAATAATAAAATAAAAATAATAATGACAAATAAATAATTATAAAATAATAATAATAATAATAAAACAATAATAAAAATAATGACAAACGAATAATAATAATAAAAATGACAAATAAATAATAATAATACAAACAATAATAAAAAATAATAGTAAAAATATTAATAATAATAATAATATTAATAACAATAAAAATAATAATAAAAAAATAATACATTTCAATACATGTCATTTATAAGCGCCTTTCAAAACTCTCAAGGTCACTTTACAGTATCTATTTGCTGGGTATTAGCTATCTATTAGTTAGCTAGCTAGTTTATTGTGTCTGCCGCTGCTCACCCAAAAAAAAAAAAAAATATGACTGTAAAGTGACCTTGAGAGTTTTGAAAGGTGCTTATAAATGAAATGCATTGTTACTATTATTATTATTATTATTATTATTGTCACAGGATACGTTTTTGGATTTTTTTGATGTCATCTTTTTTATTAAATGTGTAAATACAGGGTGACCCAAAAAGATGCGTAGCCATCAAAATGTCAATTGTGGCTTTGATTTATTAAATAAATTTTTATTGATTTCAAATTACAACCACACATGCAAGCGTTGTTTGTTACCTGTGTTGCGATCGTGTAACCCTCCGGGTGACTCCATATGCAGAAGAGCTTCGGCTGCTTCAAACGTTTTATCGAAACACACAATGTCCTGATTCGACATCTCCACTGAAAAAAAAAACAAACAAACGGATATTAACGTACGCAGACAGACAGACAGACAGAAAAAGACTGACAGACAGACCATTTTGTGCGACCTCAATGTGACAAAGCTTTTGAATGCACATGTCCCACCGTTAAATATTTCAGTACTTTAGATTGGATGAGCCTTTATCGGTCTCGCCGTGGAGAAATTGATATTTCATAGTCGTAAAGTGATGGAAGTAAAAGGAAAGGAAGAAGTAGAAAAACAAAACACAGGAGCTGCTGTAAGGATAACCACTCTCACGGCACCATCTTGAAGTCAAATGAACAAAAACAAAAAATAGATACATTTTTACTTTTTTGGGCAGCACAAATATGCCAGCACCGTTTTTGATTGGGAAGAATGTCATTTGACTGTCATCACTTTTTCGCGGCGCCATCTTGAAGTCAAATGAACAACAACAAAAAAATTGAAATAAAACATTTTTGCCATTTTGGCAGCATATATGCCAGCACTGTTTTTGATGAGAAGGAATGTCATTTGACTGTCATCGCTCTTTCACGAAGTCAAAAGAAAAAAAAAAAAATTAAATAACAAAATATTTTAGTTTTTTTGGCAGCACATATATGCCAGCACAGTTTTTGATTGGGTGGAATGTCGTTTGACTGTCATCGCTGTCTGGTGGCGCCATCTTGAAGTCAAAAGAACAACAACAACAAAAAAAAACTAAACTAAATAACAAAATATCTGTGCCTTTTTGGAAGCACAAATCTGCCAGCACCGTTTTTGATTGGGAGGAATGTCCTTTCTGTGCTGTTTTGCGGCTGTCATGGGCAGAATTTTCACAGCCCCGCTTTAATCAGCGGAAATGTCGGTGCTGTTGGACCATCTGGCTAGCCAGATAGCCAATAGATGGCTAATAAAGAGGGTGCAGAAAGTGCTGAAGATCGAATGACTGTCTTTGTGTTGTCATATTATTTATTTAGTTCGTTTTTATTGTTGTTTTGACTTCAAAACGGCGCCGCGAGTGTGACCGTCTTTACAGCAGCCCTTGTATTTTGTTTTTGTACTTCTTCTTTTCCTTTCCTCCTCCTCCTCTCGTAACTTTGCTGCTGTGAAATATCCATTTCTCCAGCGTCAGACTAATCTACATTGTCATACGACCCAAAAAAAAAGGCAAAGATGGTAACTCTGATATTGTCTGACCTGTGTCGGAAACCTCCGTGATAACCTCCTGCTCCTCGGCCACATCTTGCATCAGATAAGTGTCGTCGTCGTACACCAGGACCTGCGCAGAGTAACACTGGTCCACTTGCGCGCCGCCCACTTCCTCCACAATCACGGCGGGGCAGCCATCGTCCTGCACGAGCACACGCGCCATCTTGCTCACATCTTCGCCCTCTTCATCCACCATCACCGTCTCCGCCTGCTCAATCACTTGATGGTCCTCCTCCGTTTCCTCCTCATCTCCTCCCACAATCACTGCTTCAACCCCCCCTTGCTCAATGACTTCATCGTCCTCCTCTTCCTTGATGGGCTGCAGATCACACTGTAGTTTGGAGAGAAGAAGAAGAACAAGGGGGGGAAGAAGAAGAAGAAGAAAAAGAAGGAGAAGAAAAAGAAGGAGACGGAAGGAGAAGAACAAGGAAGAAGACGAAGAAGAAGAAGACAACGAAGAAGAAAAAAGAAAAAGAAGGAAGAAGAAGAAAAAGGAGAAGGAAGGAGAAGAACAAGGAAGAAGAAGGCGACGAAGAGGAAGAAGAAGAAGAAGAAAAAGAGACGAAGAAGAGGAAGATGAAGACAAAGACGAAGAAGAAAAACGAAAAAGGAAGAAGAAGAAAAACAACAAAAATAAGAGGAAGAAGAAAATGACGAAGAAGAGGAAGACAAAGACGAAGAAGAAAAAAGAAAAAGAAGGAAGAAGAAGAAAAAGAACAAAAAGAAGATGACGAAGAAGAGGAAGAAGAAAAAAGAAAAAGAAGAAGGAAGAAGAAGAAGAACAAAAAGAAGAGGAAGAAGACGAAGACAACGAAGAAGTAGAAGAAGACGAAGAGGAAGAAGAAAAAGAGGAAGAAGCAGAAGAAGAAAAATAAGAAGGAGAAGAAGAAAAAGAAGAAGAGGATGAAGAGGAAGACGACACAGAAGTAGAAGACGAAGATGAAGAAGAAAAAAAAGCGGTCACAGTGACTTCCATGGCCAAATAGAATAACGTCCATGTCGCCAATTTTCTCTGTCCTCATTAGGAAAAGATCGTCGAGCCACAAAGATAAACGAGGAATGGGACGTGCTTTTGCAGCGTGTTAAAGGACAACCGACGTCACTTTTTTCTTTCCTAACTGACATGAAAACGAAAAACGTTTGATAGCATCGAAACACGCAGTCTGATACTTTTATTCAAATGCAAAACAGCAATCAAAATGTGTCCAAAATCTGCCAAAAATTGAGCTGCCAATTGGGCATTTTCAGAAAGTCCCGCCCCCTTATTCGTGACGTCACGCCAGGATACTCCTTCACAAACTGCCTTGCTCCAGAGTCGGTTAGGAAACAAAAAAAATGCTGTCAGTTGTCCTTTAAAAGAAATGTTGAAATGTAATCTTTATTCTATATATTTTACATCATTGGAAATGTTAATGCATCAGCTCTGTTTTGGATTTTCTCCAACTACACTTAGAAAAAAATCAACAACCGATGGAGCGAAATGGTGTTATTCTATTCTATCAATCCACAACGCTCCATTTTTCCATGACAGCGGTCATACTTGTTGAGGCTCCTCCACCACGGTGACGTACTCCACGATATTCCCTCCTCCATCGGACACCACCACAGAGGTCATCACTCATTCCTGGGAAAACAGACCAAGCAATGAAAATCACAACTCCAACTTTCTCAATCATGTACAGGTAACATCCCAGTTACGACCGGGTTCCGTTCCGACAAAACGGTCGTAACTCGAAATCCATTCAAAATGGCCGACGTGACGTTTACACGACAGGATAGTATACGATGTCAATCTGTTGTTTTTAAGCAACATTTTAGAATAATAATAATCCCTTTGATTTCAAAGCGTCTTTCAAAACTCTCAAGGTCACTTTACAGTCACAGAATACGTTTTTCTGTGGGTGAGCAGCGGCAGTCACATGCGCCAGCGTTCACTCAACCTCAAATACAGCAGATAGAAAGTTAGCTAGCTGGCTAATAGATAACTAATAAAAAGTGATGAGGAACTAGGTAAAATTATCAGAGAACGCATCTACAAGGGATCATTCCTCAAGATGGTGACAGAAGAAGGCCACGTTCCTCATCAAGTGTTTAATGCTGATGAAAGTGGCCACTCCATTCCATCAAGCCATCAACGACCATCACAAAGGTAAATAAAATGACTTTATTATACAGTACAGTTTATTTCTTTAATTATAATACCATAGCATATTTATTATACATAAAATAAGCTATATTTTGTGTAGTTTTAAGGCTTAGAAAATTAGAAAATTGTGTTTTATGGGGACCTGGGAACTGATTATTCTCATTTTAATGGTTTCCTATGGAAAATTAATTTTCGGTATACAGACTTTTCGCCTTACACTCTGTCTGGGAACCAATTAAGTTCGTAAGCCAAGGTATCACGGTAATTCCTGAATGATATTTGTCTGGAGTTATCTGAGCTTGAAATGATGACACATTACAACTGCGAGGGCCTCCATTTACACAATTAATGTTTACCATTTTTATGGTATTTTTAATTTTTAAATGATGGACGTATTTAAACGTTTCCAATGCAAGTGTCTGAATGTTAACTGCAACATAACGTCCCAATGTCGTTGGAATGAGGTTTGTACATTGACACAAGTGCCTTTCTCGGATAATAGCGTCTGTCTGACCTACTTCAAATCTCCGTTTCCTCTCGGGCCCTCAGATCCTCTTCCTCCCTCCACCTCTGTATGCCCTCTGCCCGTCTCACCACCATGGGGTGCAGAGCTTTCAGCCGCTCCGCTTCCAAACTCTGGACCTCACTTCCACCTCACATCCGTAACATTGACTCCCTTCCTACTTTCAAATCTCACCTGAAAACCCACCTGTTTAAACTTTCTTTCATGGTCTAGTTTAATCTGCTGTTTTCTTATTTATTGCTTATTCATGATTTGATTGTTTTATGTATTGTTTTTATTGTAAAGTGTCCTTGGGTCGCTTGTAAATTATTATACAAACAGCGCTCGTATCCAAAAGGAAATGTAAACACACCCGCCGGATTTGATATTCTTGAGTGAACCGCAGCTCACTGTCAATCGAATTTTTAATTATAATAATAAAAAATAAAAATAACATCAATTCAAGAATAAAGTCTTGTGGCAACTTGTTCTTGATGTTTGTTTTCGGTATAGGTTTCTGCTGCTTCCTGACACGGAGCCAACATCGCCAAAGTATTTAGCGAGGATGTTACAACGATTGGTTATCTAATCTAAAAGTACTAAAACTTATTTCCTTAATCGTTTTAAGAAATTTGACAAAAGATATATATTGACTTGTTCAGTCCCGTTTTTTTTTTTGGGGGGGGGGAGATAGCATACAACGTAGCATGCTAGTGTTAGCAATTAGCTACCTTACGTGCGACTTGCCGTTTTATAAAACCGAATTATTTGGGGAGAAAGACGAGCAAAATAATGTTTTGTGAAATAGAGACGTGCAATTGCAAGCGATCGATGTGCCATTTATTTCTTCTTACCTTGATTTCCTGTGCAATCAAAAAGGACGCTCCACGGCTAAAGCTACCTGGGCCTGATTTTGTACTAAGTTGAGAGAGACCCCCCAAAAAAAGATAATTTCTCCTTGACTAAACGATGTTTTCGAATTCTTCTGCCCGTCGAAACATTTTGGTAGTCGAAAGTAGTTGGACTCCGGATTACAAGGTCGCATTCACGCCTTGCATATGTTTGGGTTTCTTTGAGTACTTGGCAAGCATGTAGCTTTCCGGCGCGCAGCGAGTCGCCAAACTCAACACAAACGTCGTGAAAGTCGGCCGCCGTGACGTCACGAAGACACGCCCCATTCTTGCCATCATAACAGGAAGTGATTGACGCTAATTGTCCTGTACACCAATACGGAAATTTTTATCGATTATTTGGGAATATGTCCTGTAATCAATTTGGTCTGACAAGAGTTGACCTGAGAAAATAACTCATTTGGATACACTTTACACGTTAGTTTTTCAATCTACTGTACGTATTCGCAAACGCCGCCCTGACGTCACGGAAACACGCCCCATTCTCGCCATCATAACAGGAAGTGATTGACACTAATGTCCTGTAAACCAACACGGAAATTTGTATCGATTATTTGGGAATATGTCATGTAATCATTGAGTCTGACAAGAGTTGACCTGGCAAAATAACTAATTTGTATACACTTTACACATTAGTGTTTCAATCTACTGGACGTATTCGCAAATGTCGTGCCGTCGGCCGCCCTGACGTCACGAAGACACGCCCCATTCTCGCCTTCATAACAGGAAGTGATTGACACTAATGTCCTGTAATGTAATGATAGTCACATTTGTATGGATTATTTGGTAATATGTCCTGTAGTCATTTAGTCTGACAAGTTGACATGGCAAAATAACTCATTTGTATACACTGTACACATTAATTTTTCAATCTACTGTAATCACAAACGTCGTCGGCCGCCGTGACGTCACGAGGACACGCCCCATTCTTGCCATCATAACAGGAAGTGATTGACACTAATGTCCTGTAAACCAACGGGGAAAATCGACCAGAAATGACAGTTTTAAGAAATGACAGTGACCCATGACTCACATTAAACAATATTCAACTGAAGGGAAAAGCCGAAAGGAAAAGAAGTACGTGTACAGTGATATCTCAGGTTACAAACTTAATTGGTTACCAAAAAGTGTTTGTAAGGCGAAAAGTCCGTCTGCCAGACATTTGTTTCCCATAAGAAACCATTAAAAATGAGAATAATCCATTCCCGGTTCCCCATAAAAGATAAATTTCTACGAAATAAGTCTTAAAACTACACAAAATAGACCTTATTGTATGTATAATAAATGTGCTATTGTATTGTAATGAAAGAAATAAACTGTACTGTATAATAAAGTGTTTTTATTGACCTTTGTGATGTAGTTGCCTCTTGATGATATCCGAGTGAAGTTGCCGTGCTTTCTCGGCGATAATACCCTCACTTACACTATCCCATGCTAGCTGCTTTTCATTAATCAAGTTTTTCAACCTCTTCTATTGTCTGAGACCGTTGCTTAGACAACAGAAACACCCTTAGCCACACTTAGCAATGGTCAACTTAGCATACCGGTACTGGGTCGCTAAGTCACACAAACGCACACCTTGTTCGGGTGTGCGTTTGTGTAAATAAAAATTGAAAAAAAAATCAAATAAAAATTCAAACAATAGAATCCTGTTTCACCCCCAAACTCAATTTATTCTAGAAGAAAGTGAAGAAGGACTCATCACATTGTCTTTCCTGTAACAAGACAAACTGAAATGTTGAGTGTATATGATCAATATGTATTCAAACACAGCGAGTCAAAATTTGAATCTTGACATTTTCACAAATATTTGTAAAATAACAAGACAACTACTGAAATAAGTAGACATGTTTGAAACCTGAAGTCGAATAGAGCAGTGGCTTCTGATTGAATACTTTCGACCTGAGACAATCAGCACAGCAATCTAGCCTATAAAGCAGTCTATTGTACAAAGGTACAATAGATTCAATTTGGATCGTTATGCTTAGTTATGCCGATGAGGTGATACCGGGGCAAATTGAGCAATCAGGCCAGTCGTCAGTCAGGACAAAAGAAGCGATTAGTGGAGCCGCAGGGATTAGTCCTCTGCTCCGCCCAACCTGAGAGCAGGGACCAATCATAGCACCGCCACGTCTGGACAGTAGGGATATATATAGGGCCGAAACTACCAGTCAGACTTTAGTTAGCGAAATGTCCGACAACTTCAAAGAAGTACAGATGATGGCTGAAGAAACCTTTTCATCGATGGACCATTCCTGTACGACAGACATATTACTGTCCATTACAAATTACATGGAGCTGATTGGGACAATGCAATGCAAGATCAATAGATTCAAATGAGCGAGTAAACGCTAACAGTAGAGGTGTGAGAGTGGATTGCAGCAGCAAAATGATGGAAGGAAGCGGAAGGGAAAGGAAGAAGTAGAAAAAAATATGCAGGACAGCTGAAAAAGCGGCCACTCTTGCGGCGCCATCTTGAAGTAAAAACAATAATAAATAAATACATATTATCACAACACAAAGACAGTCATTCAAGTTTAAGTACTTTCTGCACCCTCTGTCATATGAAGCAGTTTGAGATTAAATAGGAGAGGATCAAAGCGCTCTTTTCACCGGTGGATCAGGGATGTCATAATGGAACGCGCACATCTGCTACAAGCTAAATGTTGAACGCAAACACAAAGCTGTAGCAGCCATTGACAAAAATAGACTGTCCTAAAACTCAATATTGTGTGGGTCCTGGAACTCAAGTGACAATGACAAAAACCCTGGCACTGGAATTGACATATTTTTGCACATCGTCTGCCAGTGAATGAGTTAAGTGCTTGAATACTTTTGAACATTTATCGTACTGAATGGAAAGACGTGGACATGCTCCCCGTAAAAATCAGAACTACCATTCTCTGAAAACAAAACGAAACATATACTGGATGAAAAGGTTTCTTCAGCCATCATCTGTACTTCTTTGAAGGTGTCGGACGTTTCGCTTCTCATCCAAGAGGCTTCGTCAGAAAACTAGAATTTTGCTGGTAGGTCTGGCCCTAAAGATATACACTGATACCTTGGCTTTCGAACTTAATTGGTTCCCAGACAGAGTGTGTAAGGCGAAAAGTGTCTTTCCCAAAACTGTATTTCCCATGGGGAAACCATTAAAATGAGAATAATCCGTTCCCAGGTTTCCATAAAACATAATTTTCTACTTTCTAATGTTCTAAGCCTTAAAACTAAACTAAATATACCTTATTTTATGTATCATAAATGTGTGATGGTATTATAATGAAAGAAATAAACTGTACTTTATAATAAAGTTGTGTTATTGACCTTTGCGATGGTCATTAATGGCTTGATGGAATGGAGTGTCCGGTTTCCTCAATATTAAACACTTGATGAGGAACATGGGCTTCTTTCACCATCGTGAGGAATGATCCTTTCTAGGTGCTTTCTCTGCGATCATTTTACCTAGTTCCTCATCAATTGTGTTCTGTTTAGCTGGGTTGATAGCTTTTTGCATCAAGTGTACAGATGGCTTGTGCGGGTTATTTGGGGAGCCTGATTGATGGGAATTTTAACCTTGCAGTCTACACTCTGCCTTTGAACTATCAAAGTTGAAACAAGTCCAAATTTCACTGTTTTCTATTCCTTTTGTCACTCTCTCTCTGTTGCCTGCGTGTCTCTTTAATGTTTAAACCACCTCCCCTCACTGCTGCGTTCTTGACCAATCACGTGGCTTTAACCAACAACTGGGGGTGGGGAATAGAGGACCAAAACAAGCCGGCTGCCATTTTCTTTAAGGAGAACGGGCTTGTTCGCGAATGTCACATCACTCATTGTGGCAGCTCCGTGTGTATCCCGAAATATAGTTTGTATGCCAAGGTAAAATGTTCATAAATTTAACGTTCGTAAACCGAAAAGTTCATAGGCCAAGGGGTTCGAAAGCCGAGGTATCACTGTATATCCCTACTGTCCAGAGGTGGTGGTGCCAGTCCACTGCTATGATCATATGATCATCTGATATCATTCAGAAGAAACCTTTTCATCAATGGACCACTCCTGTACGACTGAGAGCTTACAAAGACGTAAAACATATCCTGCATTGAATGTTAATGAGAGTGATCAATGCAATTCAAAATGTTGTACCTCATCTTGTGGTGGTGGTGGAATGATTTTGCCAGACATCGGTGCCACCCCGAGCACTTTGGGAGACTTTTGTGCCCGAACTGTTCCTTCCAAAACCACCACGATGTACTCCCGCTTGGGATCTTGTTCTGGAGCCTCCCTCAGAGATGATGATGCTTCTTCTTCCACCATGGAGGTATCCAAGTCAACATTTGGTTCTTCTTCCGCTGCTGCCATTTTCATTGACGACGTCGTTTCCTCCACTAACGCTGACACGTGTGATATTGTGGGGGGTTCCTGAACCGCTGATGCCGTCTCTTGAATTGCTGGGGGAGGATCCACTGGTGGCAAAGCTTGGTCCATCATTGGTGCCACTTCAACCGTGTTTGGGGCCTCTTGGGAAGGGACCGTTGAGGACAGGACATTTTCAGTTGCAGAGACAGACACAACAGAGGCCGAGGACTCTTCAGCCACTGGTACCTCCCCCACCTGTATTGGATCCTCCTCAAGAGCCGGTGTCATGAAGAGAAGAGTTGGCGTCTTCTCAACCATTGGCACAGACTCCACAGAGGTCTCGTCAGGCGGGACCGGGGTGAGAACTTTCTCAAGCACCATTGATGAATCATCTACATCTGGTGCAACCTCAACTACCGGCGTGAATTCCTGAGATGTTACGGACCGGTCAGCTGCTTCTGGGACTTGCAAATGGATCGGGGTCTCCGTCATCGCCGGCGCAAGATCCGACGACGGTGGAACCTCCAGAGGTGGGAGCATGTTGTCCACCAATGATATCGGCTCTCCTGGAGTTTGGACCTGGTCACCTGCTGGTCCAACCTCAATTTTTGCGGCCAAGGACTCTTCAACCACTGGGACCTCCCCCTCCTCAAGAGCCAGTGTCATGAGGACAACAGTTGGCGTCTTCTCAACCATTGGTGCAGACTCCACAAATGCAGAGGTCTTGTCAGGAGGGACCGGGGTGGGCACTTTTTCAAGCACCATTGAGGAATCATCTACTGCCGGCGTGAATTCCTGAGATGTTGCGGACCCGTCAGCTGCTTCTACGACTTGCAAATGGCTCGGGGTCTCCGTCATTGCCGACGCAAGATCCGACGACGCTGGGAGCATGGTCCCCACCAATGATATCTGGTCTCCTGGAGTTTGGACTTGGTCTAATGCTGGTCCAACCTCCATTTTCGTGTCAGATTTTGCCAATGTAGCCTCTACCGGCGATGGGGCAACCCATTTCATGACTTCAGGGGGCAGATGGATATCGTTGACTGCTTCTTCGTCAACAATTCCAACGCATAACATTTCTTCCTCTACTTCGTCTGTCCTCACCACTGCAAAATAAAATCCAGCCATTTTGCCGTCAATAATGCTGAAGTTTGACGTTGCTGAATTCACATCCGACACAATGTTCTTCACGAAGTGGAGCAAACATCAAATGATGTTGATTGCTGGCTGAGACCTTCAATCAACCTAACGTTTCACTTTGCAATCTAAATTTGGACAAAATATTATCATAAAAAACTCCCAATTAGACAATTAAAGGCATTAGACAAATTAAAGACAGGCAGTGATCCTTAATGAGATACAAGCGTTGTTTCATGGCTCTGTCTCTTCGAGATAACTCTTCAACCGTGCTCATGGTGCATCTTATCTGCCAAAAAATAAATACAATGATACCTCAGCTCACAAACATAATTTGTTCCCAGAAAGTGTGTGCAAGGTGAAAAGTTCATTTTCCGAACACGTATTTCCCATAAGAAACTATTAAAATGAGAATAATGCATTCGCAGGTCCCCATAAAACATAATTTTCTATCCTTATTTTATGTATCATAAATGTTCTATGGCATTGTAATTAAAGAAATAAACTGTACTTTATAATAAAATCGTTTTATTTACCTTTGTGATGGCGTGGTGGAATGGAGTGGGAGGAGGAGGGAGGGAGTTACTGTTTGGAAGGAGAGTCACCTTCCGAGTAAAGTTGCTCATTGAGTGGGAGTCCGATTTAGAGTCGGAATCAGAGTCGCAATGAGAGTCGGAATGAGAGTCGGAATGGGAGTCGGAATGGGAGTCGGAGTGAGAGTCGCAATGAGAGTCGGAGTGAGAGTCGGATTGAGAGTCGGAGTGGGAGTCGAAGCGGGAGTCGGAGCGAGAGTCGGATTGAGAGTCGGATTGAGAGTCGGATTGAGAGTCGGATTGAGAGTCGGATTGAGTCGCAAAAAATAGTTGAACTAATTACATGAATTTCAATGACAAGTAAATAAAGGCAGGGTTGATGAATAAAACAATCGATTTAATAAAAGATGCCTCATTACACCCATGAATACATGAACACCTGCAAATTAAATAACGATATAAAATTGAATTGGTTAAACAGATGATCTAAATATATGTACTTATGTATTAGGTATGACATTTATCTTGCTTTTGTGGAGAGAAAAGGTTGTGCCGTGATTCTCATTTGCAAACAAACAATACCATGAATGAAACAGTTGAAAGTCAGTGGCTCTTTGACAAGCGTCATGCTAACGTTAGCATCAATGTATTTATGCAAGACAGAAGAAAGCAAATGTGGAAGCTAATGAGCCGTGTGCAGGCTAGCTAGCAGTAACTTTGCCTATGGACCCGGCAAGTTGACTTTCATTCCGATCGTTTGGCTGGATTTTTTTTACCAATCATGAGGAATGGAAAACTATTCATATTAATGGTATTATCACAAAGTTATTTTAAATAATATATTCTCATGTGTGTGTGTGTGTGTGTGTGTGTTGCTTTTCTAAATATTTTACTTTGATGGCTCTCTTAGTCAAAAAGGTTCCCGACCCCTAGTGTAGGATTTCAACGCACGAGTGCTAATTATTATTCAACATGATTGCACGACACATTAGAAAATCCCAATTTTGACTCGATCGAGTACCAAGGTACACAGAATAAACACATCCATTTCAGTGATACATTGACTTACGAACTTAATTGGTTCCCAGACAGAGTGTGTATCCCAAAAAATAATTTCCCATAGGAACCCGTTCCGAGAATAATCCGTCCCCAGGTCCCCATAAAATATAACTATCTAATAAATAAGCCTTAAAACTACACAAAATAAACATTATTTTATGTATAATAAATGTTTTGTGGTATTATGATTAAAGAAATAAACTGTACAGTATAACAAAGTGGTTTTATTGACTTTTGTGATGGTTGTTGATGGGTTGATGAAGTGGAGTGGGCGGTTTCATCAGCATGAAACACTTGAGGAACGTAGCCTTCTTTCACCATCTTGAGGAATGATCCCTTGGAGGTGTTCTCTCTGCGATAATTTTACCTAGTTCCTCAACAATTGTGTTCTGTTTAGCTTTTTGGAGTAAGTGTACAGATGGCTTGTGCGGGTTATTTGGGGAGCCTGATTGACGGGATATTTTAACCTTGCAGTCTACACTCTGCCTTTGAACTATCAAAGTTGAAACGAGTCTAAATGTCACTGTTTTCTATCCAGTTTCTCACTAGCACTCTGTCGTCTGCCTATCTCTTTAATGCTCCCGAAAAATAGTTTGCATGCCAAGATAAAATTTTGCTAAATTTAACGTTCGTGAACGAAAAAGTTTGTAAGCCGAGGGGTTCGTAAACCGAGCTACCACTGTATTTTGAATTTTGCAGAACAATAGAAGCCTTACGCAGCAATGAACACTAATTACGTGTGAATGGGTGACATCTTTGCAAATGGACCCTCAGTCAGGCCTCAAAGGTCGCTAGCTGCGGCCTCCTTAATGCGAGGAAGTCATACCGTCGTTTTTGGGGTCCTCGGCGGATACTTGTGGTGCTTCAACAACACTGGCCACTTGGCCCGCTTCATCTGCAATAAGCTCCACTTGCTCTGCGGCTGCTTCTACAGTCTCAGCAAGGCCCTCGGCGGCCTCAAACACAATTTCCGACACTTCTTCCGCCGCGACTTCGCCGGCTTCTTCTACTTGTTGCTCTTCATCCCCTGCAACACAAAAGCAAGGATTTTCTACCAGGTCGAAAACTCATTGGATTGCTGAACACATCGCGAGCGTATCGCATGCCAAGTCTTTTTGCCAAAGAGCCTCAATGAAACCAAGTTGGTGTTCAGTTTGCCTGCAAAAAAAACACATTATGCGAAATACAGTACATGCTGAATATGTTTTTAAAAACAAATATGATAGACATTTGAAAGCTAATAAATAGGGCGTGCCAGTGCATTGTTTGTTTCCATTCAACTTTTCATGTGATGTTAAAATTGAAGAAGCTACCAGGCAGTTAGCGGCAGCTCCAAAAAGTTTGGACAGAGAGTGACAGGAGGTTTGGCTGACGGCCAGAAGTTATACACTCCTGCGCCTCCAAAAACTGAAAGGGAAAATCACATTCGAAAAAAATTCATTGACATTTATGACATTTGTTAATTTTGGAGGGCACAGCCAAATGCGAGGGCATTCCATTTGCTTTAAAGTTAGATACGGTAATACCTCAGCTTACGAACGCTTCAGATCACAAACTTTTAGCCTCACAAAAATTACAATCTTGAGCATATAGTCTTGGCTGACGGACAAGTTTTTGCCGAACGAACCAAACCACACAGCGCCACGGTGGCTGGCGGACTAGCTTTTGTCACCCCCTTTCTTTGAGTGCGGACGTGGTTTGTTATCGAGTGTAGTACATTTGCTATTATGGGACCGAAAAAGACCCCGAAGAAGACACAAAAGAAAATTACGGTCGAGCAGAAGAAGATAATCAAAAAACCAGGAACGAGGAGTGCGTTTGTGTGACTTAGCGTCCCAGTATGCTAAGACGACAATTACTACGTGTGGCTAAGGGTGTTTCTGTGTTGTCTAAGCAAATGGTCTCAGGTAATAGAAGAGGTTGAAAAACTTCTGTTGATTTGGATTAACGAAAAGCAGCTAGCAGGGGACAGTGTGAGTGAGGGTATTATCGCCGAGAAAGCACAGCAACTTCACTCGGATGTCATCAAGAGGCAACTACATCAACGACCATCACAAAGGTCAATAAAACCACTTTATTATACAGTACAGTTTATTTCTTTAATTATAACACCATAACACATTTATTATACATAAAATAAGGTATATTTTGTGTGGCTTTAAGGCTTATTTAGTGGAAAATTATGTTTAGTAGTGACCTGGGAACGGATTATTCTCATTTTAATGGTTTCCTATGGGAAATAAATGATCGGCAGATGTACTTTTGGCCTTGCACACACTTTCTGAGAACCAATTAAGTTCGTGAGCTGAGGTATCACTGTACTCTCTTAGAACCAGATAACCAAGTTATGACCGAGGGTGGGTTACGATGATCATTATGTGTTTCGATCTACGGTACAGGTCAGAATTTTGGTTTTGTAGATGATTTTAGGTGTTTACACGGACTACCGCTAATGTCACCGTTTTGCCCGTATCTTGACATCTTTTGTGGTTGGAAAGCGTTTTATTTTATTTTATTACCGGGTTTCGGCACCAAAATGTTAGGGCCATTAATTAATGAAGCAGGAATCAAAAGTAAGAACAAAACGATAATTTAATCTTTGGGACGGCCCGAGAGAGAAGAAGAGGGGGGCAAGCTGTTTGGTGGAGCTTTTGAAAAGACCGGCAGGATGTGACATCATAGACCAATATAGTATATATATAAAACGGAGGTCCGAGAAAATAAAACGACGTGTAAGGAAATAAAAAGATGTGTTCGTATAGCGAATTGCCCTAACACAAATCATTGGTTTGAGCTGAAATTGAGAAAAACAGATTATCTTTCTTCATTAAAAAGACATGCTATCGTAAATCAATCACGTATCGGACGTGCGGTCAACTCCAAATGAAATGATGAAAAGTGGAATGAAAGAGCAACAGCCAGAATTTTGAGCTGAAATTTGTTTGAATCCATTTTCCAAATGTTACGCATCGCTTCCATGACAACAGATTCCACAATACAAGCATGCAAACAGAAGAAGGAAGACGAGACGGGGAAGGCATACCTGCAAACTTCGGAAACCAGAAAAGCCTGGTAATACGCCGGGGAGGTCCCGGTTACTGCATATGCAGAGTAAGCCGTCCGCATTTGCGCATGTTGGCGTTTTTCTATGATTTCAAATAATGTATGGCGTGCTCTGCTCCCCCCAACCTGAGAGCAGGGACCTATCAAAGCAGAGTCCGGCACCGCCATGTCTGGACAGTAGGGATATATAGATAGGGCCGAAACTACCAGCAAGACTTTAGTTTGCTGACAAAGTTTCTTGGATAAGAAGCCAAAGTCCGATACCTTCAAAAAAGTACAGATGACGGCTGAAGAAACCTTTTCATCTACGCCATTTCCATCATTAAGCCGTAACGGGATCATGAAAAGCGGGAGGAGTTGGCAGGTATGGGAAGGCAAAGAAAAGGAAATAACGGTGGATGGGAAAGGAGGAAGTTTCTTACCATCAAATTATCAAGCTATCAAGATCTCTGCAAGGGATTTGGGTTGGTGAGGAAAACATTGACTAGCAGCCTCGGAAACGATGCGCATACAAAGTCAACATCCCTGGAACACATAATCAAGAATGCAATCGACAAAAGTGTGCTCCACAAACCAGTTCACTCCACGAAGCACATCATGAATGAATCATGGTGGATCTTCTGAAGGCCTCTTAACGACAAACAATCCAAATACAGTGAGACCTCGGTTTACAAACCTTTTGGTTTACGAACCTTTCGGTTTGCGAACATTAAATTTATGAAAATTTTACCTTGGCATACAAACTTTTTTTGGGGGATACACACGGAGCTGCCACAATGAGTCATGTGTCATTCGCGAACGAGCCCGTTCTCCTGACCTGGCCGGCTTGTTTTGGTCCTCTATTCCCCGCCCCCAGTCGTCGGTGAAAGACACGTGATTGGTCAAAAATGCAGCAGTGAGGGGGTGAGCATGAGCGACAGAGAGAGTGAAGTCATTCTCTCAAGAAGAAAATGGCAACTGACATTTTTTTTCGTCCTCTATTCCCCGCCCCCGTGTTTTGTTTTATGTTTTATGGAGACCTGGGAACTGATTATTCTCATTTGAATGGTTTCCTATGGGAAATTAATTTTTGGGATACACACTTTTTGCCTCACACACTCTGCCCGGGAACCAATTAACTTCGTAAGCCAATGTATCACTGTACAGTTGAACACACGAGGGAAATTGTTGGCTTAAAAATAAAAAAGTAGAAACAATCTGTTTTGTCATGAGAAAGGAATAAAAAGAATGATCGATCGGATTTTAGATGACCATGCCAAATAGTATCATGTAGTGATACCTTGGCTTACGAACTTAATTGGTTCCCAGACAGAGTGTGTAAGGTAAAAGGTGTGTAAACCAAAAATTAATTTCCCATAGGAAACCATTAAAATGAGAATAATCTGTTCCCAGGTCCCCAAAAAACATAATGTTCTACTTTATAATTTTTCAAGACTTAGAACTACACAAATATACCTTATTTTATGTATAATAAATGTGCTATGGTATTATAATGAAAGACATAAACTGTAGCGTATATTAATGTGGTTTTATTGACCTTTGTGATGTGCGTTGATGGCTTGATGGAATGGAGTGGCCGCTTTCACCAGCATGAAACACTTGATGAGGAACGTAGCCTTCTTCTTTCACCATCGTAGGTGCTTTCTCTGCGATAATTGTATCTAGTTCCTCATCAATTGTGTTCCGTTTAGCTGGGTTGATAGCTTTTTGCATCAAGGGTCCAGATGGCTTGTGCGGGTCATTTGTGGAGCCTGATTGATGGGAATTTTAACCTTGCAGTCTACACTCTGCCTTTGATCAAAGTTGAAACGAGTCCAAATTTCCCTGTTTGCTATCCATTTTCTCACTCTCTCTCTGTCGTCTGCCTGTCTCTTTAATGTTTAACCACCCCCCTCCCCTCACTGCTGCGTTCTTGACCAATCACGTGGCCTTAACCGAAGATTGGGGGCGGGGAATAGAGGACAAAAACAAGCCAGCTGCCATTTTCTTGCTAGGAGAACAGGCTCGTTCGCGAACGACACATCACTCATTGTGGCGCTCCATGTGTATCCCGAAAAATAGTTTGTATGGCAAGGTAGAATATTCATCAATTTAACATTCGTAAACCGAAAAGTTCGTAAGCCAAGGGGTTGGTAAACCGAGCTATCACTGTATTTTGTACGAACATCATTCAAGTACTTACTGTTAGGAGGCCACGGTTTGGGCGTCCATTCTTTTTTGGGTCTGGCATTAATTTCAGAAATGCGATCATTGAACCTGGCACTGTCAGTCGACACCGTGCTAAAAGCCTGAGGAGATGACATTTCAAAACAATCATTTCACAAGATATGTATTTATATTACCACAACGGTGACACGGCTCATGCATGAAGGGTCGGTGATGTTACATTTAGAGTCGTCACATTACCATCATCTTTATTTGCCACACATTTAAAAACATACGAGGAATTTGTCTTCACTGTTAACAACCTGACCAAATAATATGAAAAGTAAAAATTAATTGAATAGTGTATGTATGTATGTGTGTATGTATGTATGTATTTATTTATTTTTGTATAAATGTACAATTTAAGTATTTATGTATTATTTATTTATTATTTATGTATTATTTATGTATGTATTTCTTATTTATGTATGATGTATGATTTATGATGTATGATTTATTATTTATTTTTTATTACTATTTTTTATATTTATTTTATTATTTATTATTCATTATATTTATTATTTATTATAATTATTTATTGTAATTATCATTTATTTATTTATTATTTATTAATTTTTAATTATTATGAATTTAGTAATTTCATAATTAAGTAAATTAATTACTAATTACTAAATACTAATTATTAGTTATTAGTTATTCGTTATTAATTATTTATTTATTATTTATGAATGTATTTACTTGTGTACATATGTACTTATGTATTGGTTATGTATTAGTTACTTATTTTTTATAGGTTACTGATTTATTATTAGTTACTTATTTATTATTATTTCTTTATTATTAATTCATTATTTCTTTATAATTAATTTATTAATTCTTTATTATTAATTTATTTTTAAGCAATTATTTTTTATTATTGAGTTACTTTGTATTCATTATTAATATTTATGATTCATTATTATTAGTTTTTATTCTTTATAATTATTTGTCATCCTTGATTATTATTTCTCAATCTATTTATGATGTATCCATCCATCCATCCATCCATCTATTTTCACATGCCCTCTTTAGATGAGCCTTTGTGATTGTCCTCCATACTTATTTGTCATGTCTTTCTTCAGCGTGTTCTACCAGAGACAAATCTCCTCGTGTGTTCTACATCCTTGGCCAATCAAGAAGATTCTGATTCTGAAAATTGGCTGTATTCAACCTTAGATATCACTGCATGTTTGATCTTAAATGCAAAAATCCATCATGAATAGAGAGAAAGGGGGAACTCCGCTACTCACATAGGATACAGCACCCACGAAAGCTCCACCGCACAGCACGCTGTAAAGAATATTCTCTCCGGAGCTGCCGGGTGTTGACGACATTTGTCTCTTGGGCAAACCTGGAAACAACAAACCATGCCAACAGCCATGTTTGGACAGTAGGGATGTATATAGATAGGGCCCAAACTACCAGCAAAAGATATTAGTTCGCTGACGAAGCCTCTTGGATAAGAAGCGAAACGTCCGACACCTTGAAAGAAGTACAGATGACGGCTGAAGAAAGCTTTTCATCGATGGATGGACCACTCCTGTACCACTGAGAGCTTACACAGACGTATTTCTGGAAAGCAATTAAGTTTGTCAAGTGAAGTATCACTGTACTGTAAATCCCCCTAGAGTTTAACTCGAATTACTGCAGTGAAATCCCAGGTATGACCTCAATGACGTCACAGCTAATCTGTTGAAATCTATTGATGATCTTTGTGAAGAGTAGAAGGTCAGAAGATTAAGCCACGATGCCATCCCGTTTAGTGCCATCTATCTATCCATCCATGCATCCATCTACCTACCTTTATTTTTGGCTATCTAGCTGGCTACCTAGGTAGCTATCAATTTGCTATCTATTATCTGTCTAGCTGGCTATATATTAGCTATCTAGCATAGGTAGCTATTAGCTATCTAGCTGGTTAGCTATTAGCTATATATCAGCTAGCTTTCTATGTATTCGAGTTACTTCCGGGTTGAGTGAACGCTGGTGCATGTGGCTGCCGCTGCTCAACCTAGCTATCGGACTATCTAGCTAGCTAACTAGCTAGCTATCTGCTATCTAGCTGGCTACCTAGCTAGCTATCTATCTGGTTAGCTATTAGCTATATTTTACCTAGCTTTCTGTGTATTTGAGTTACTTCCGGGTTGAGTGAACGCTGGCGCATGTGGCTGCCGCTGCTCAATCTAGCTATCGGTCTATCTAGCTAGCTACCTAGCTAGCTATTTGCTACCTAGCTGGCTACCTAGCTATCTATCTGGCTAGCTATCTAACTGATTAGCTATTAGCTATATTTTAGCTAGCTTTCTGTGTATTTGAGTTACTTCCGGGTGAACACTGGTGCATGTAGCTGCCGCTACTCAACCTAGCTATCTGTCTACCTAGCTAATTAGCTACCGAGCTAGCTGTTTGCTCTCTAGCTGGCTACCTACCTAGATATCTATTTGATATCTATTATCTGTCTAGCTGACTATTCGCTATCTAGATAGCTATCTAGCTGGCTAGCTATTAGATATATATCAGCTAGCTTTCTATGTATTTGAGTTACTTCCTGGTTGAGTGAACGTTGGCGCATGTGGCTGCCGCTGCTCAACCTAGCTATTTGTCTGTGACTGTAAAGTGTCCTTGAGAGCTTTGAAAGGCGCTTAAAATATAATGTATTATTATTATTATGTATCTATTATTTCTCTATTTATCTATGTATTAAGCTCAATAATTCCAGAACTGTGATGCATTCTAATTACCTACGGTCACGTACGTATACCACGTGACCCACAGTCGCAGCATGTATCCTGGGGTCAAGGTCACACACAAACATACAGAAATCCTACCTGTTCGTTTCATGGATTGTTTTGAACCATGTCAAAACACACGTGATTGAAAATGTGACATCTTGTATATATCTTGTTCATCATTTTGCTCCTATTGGGTTTCCTTTATTTTTCCTCGCACATCTGTATGGAATGAGCAACCATCGCAATAGAAATTCGAAAAAGACTTTTACGTGTCAAAGTCGCAGCAAATGAAAGGCTCGTCTCGAGGAGTGTTTTTCAACACGTTTGTGACACGTTTTTCATATGGGAAAAATGTTGCTCCACACCACTAGCGATCTCGGAGGAAAAAAACAGTCAGCCATGTGTTGCCACACGGACAAATATTAATGACCCTCCCAGTTTTGACAGCACGGGTAGCGGACAATTGCATTTTTTTCAGAAAATGAATAAATGTTTTATAAAATGGAAATAAAAATGACATTAGATAATTTCTCACGGCACACATTCGTGTGCAGCGGCACAGTGGTTGGAAATCACTAGTTTAGAACAACGTTTACTCTTTCCTCGGTGACGCTCGGGGTCTCGTTAAAAAAAAGCAACGCCGCCGATCTATGGCGTTGGCATGCGTTAAACAGTCAACATTTAGCCATGAACGTGTTTGAATGGGCTCACCATCGCGAAGCATTTTCAAGGTTGTCCTCTTGGCTAAAGGTCCACACCTTCGCCAGGCCGCTCGACATGCAAACATCTTTGCGACGTGATGCAAACAAACGCAAGGCGTGCAAGTGGCGAACACGAAAGCCGCCTAAATTGTTTCACTGCACGACCGGAAAAATAACGCAAGAGAGGCTCTGAAAAGCGATTTTCGTTTTCTTCTTCAGATATATAGTCGGACCATCAGACACGATCATATTATTTGTCGCCACCTGCCGCAGAGGAGGGAGAAGTACTTTGACTCTACCTGCTACCGGAAGCAATGTACATTTCATTGACTCAACCCGGAAGTAATCCTGATCTACAACGGTGATCGGTCCGATAACATTCAAATAAAGTAAAACTACTCTCTCTTCTTTCTTCTCTTTTTTTACTTTTCTCCTCTTTTTCTTTTTTTGTATAATTAATATCTGTCCCCCTTATTTCCTGTGCGATGAGGTATCATCTCTTACGCGATGATGTATCACCGAATGTATGTTGCCAACTGTTTACAAAATGTTAACTATGGATTGGATTGGAACTATGCAGACGCACCTCTGATTTACTTCGAGAAGCTCCACGAGCTATTCAAAGCCAGTGTTTTTGATTGATTTTGTTCTGTTTTGTTTGCAGTGTTGTTTGTTTCTTTTACTTTGTTTGTTTGCATGCCATTTGAATAAAAAAAGAAGAAAAAAGTAAAACTACTCACCTTTTGATGACAATAATAATAATAAGAATAATAAAATTAATAATAATAATAGTAATACATGTCATTTCTAAGCACCTTTCAAAACTTCAAAAAAAGGACACTTCTACTATCACTACCACTACCACTACCACTACTACTACTACCAATACCACCACGACTACTACTACTACCAATAATAATAATAATATATTTAATTTCTAAGTGCCTTTCAAAACAAAAAAGGACACTTCTACTATCACTACTACAACCACTACCCCTACCACTACTCCCTACCACTACCACTACCACTACTACTACTACTACTACTACAACTACTACCAATAATAATAGTAATAATAATATTTAATTTCTAAAGTGCCTTTCAAAACTTCAAAACAAAAAAGGACACTTCTACAACCACTACTACTACCACTACTACAACCACTACCCCTACCACTACCCCTACCACTACCACTACTACTACTACCACTACCCCTACCCCTACCACTACCACTACCACTACCACTACTACTACTACTACTACTACTAATACTACTACCAATAATAATAATACATTATTATTATTATTATTATTATTATTATTATTATTATTATTATTATTATTATTATTATTATTTACAGTCACTGGATTTTTTTTGGGCCGTTTCAAGTCCCAAGGTTGACGGACGATATCAGCTCCAGGTCGATAGGTGGCGACAATGCACCCATTCAACTTCAACAAAAGACGACGAAGGGTGGGATTTGAACCCAGATCCGAAACAAACAAATATTCCTGACTAAAAATGAGTGTGACCGGATTACTCGCTCGATCTGTTTTTGGCCACAGAGGTGAGTAAGTGATTACGTGGCTTTGTATTCTGCAGCTTTCGACACTAGGCGACCGCATGTTTGTCAATTTCCATCTTTGACCTTAGCTTAGCATGATTGACAGTCGTGAACGGGCAACGCCGAGAGTGTTGAAATCTAGAAATAACTGAAACTCACGCAAAAACGAGAGAAGACGTCTTTCTCTTTGTTGATTTGACTTGCAAGGAAAGTAGACAGGACAGCGTCGGCATCGATTGCAAAGAATCTTCCTACCCTCTTCCCTTTTATTAACATCGGTGACTGGCCTTGCTAGATAGTTTCTCGTAAACAAGATTTTTTTTATTCTAATCAAAGTTTCAGCTGGGTCACTCTAGCGTCCACTTGCTGGGTTCCAAGTAAAAAAAAACATTCATCTTCACTTTTCTCCTTCGGTCCTCCTGAGTAGGAACATCTTCACAACACACATTAATAACTTCACACCAACATTGAATATATAGTTAGTTTAATGATTAAAGGATAACCGACGTCTCCGGACAAGTTGTGTCCGTCATTTGTGTTGTTTTTGAGTTGGTGACGAGTCCGTACGTGACGTCACTGAAGGAATGCCCCTGACCGAAAAAAAAGACACATTGTAGCAGTTCTTCCATCGTTGTCGTTGATGTAGTTGCCTCTTGATGGTATCCAAGTGAAGTTGCCCTGCTTTCTCGGCGATAATACCCTCACTCGCAATGTCCCTTGCTAGCTGCTTTTTGTTCATCCAAATCCGCAGAAGTTTTTCAACCTCTTCTATTGCCTGAGACCATTGCTTAGACAACACAGAAACACCCATAGCCACACGTAGCAATGGTCGATTTAGCATACTGGTACTGGGACGCTAAGTCACAAACGCACTGTTGGTGTTTTTTGAAGATCTCCTTCTTCTGCTCGACCGTAATTTTCTTTTGTGTCCTCTTTGGCTTAACACTAGCCTGTGGTGGGGTCTTTTTTTGGTCCCATCATAGCAAAAGTACTCCACTCAATAGCAAACCATGTCTGAACTCAAAGGGTATCCCCCCCACCTATTTAGTATCCAAATATGTTTGTTAGTGAAATAATGCTGTGTAAAAAAATGCAAATGGCCAATGTATTGCTGTTCACCATTGTGTGTTTCCAGTTGGATCCCGGTCGATGTTTACAAGTTCCAAGAATGATGTCAATTCCCCCAACTGGCTGCGAGTGGGTCTTGCCTTCGGATCGTCGCTTTTCCTGTGGATTCTGGTAAATGAGAATTGTTAATGCACGTGTTTCTGAGCTCCAGATAGGCTTCCGCTCAAGTGAGATACTGAGATGGATGGATTTCAACTTACGACCGTTTGACTTAGAACCATTTTGTCGGAACGGAACCTGGTCCTAACTCAGATGTTACCTGGATATATAAATGTTTTCAAATCAGTTTTGGATTCTTCCAACGTCTCGTAAAACCCATCAGGGAAATATAAATACAATTATGATACAAGCGTAATATCTTTCAGCTGTTCTTTTGGGTCTTTTCATCAAGTGTGTAGATGGGGCCATTTGAAAACACTGACCGATACAATTGTTTGTCCACCTCTTGCAGCTCTTCAAGCAGCACAACAATGATGTACTTGAGTTCAAACGGAGGAACAACATGGATTAATCAACATCGGGTAATTCTTTTTCTGTCATTATTACATCCATTTTTGTCATGCAAATATGACACGCGTATTACTTTGATGAGCCGTGTAACAAGCACATTTGTCTTTTTGTATTTGTGGTTCTAATGAGTCGAGTCATGACGGTAACTTGATATGAAACATCTCTCATTCTGCCAGCTGCATTCAAATTCAGTGATTACAAACTTAATTGGTTCTCAGAAAGTGTGTGTGAGGCGAAAAGTGTGTCTTTCAAACATTCATTTCCCATAGGAAACCATTAAAATGAGAACAATCCGTTCCCAGGTCGCCTTAAAACATCATTTTCTACTAAATAAGCCTACTACACAAAATATACCATATTTTATGTATCATAAGTGTGCTATTGTATTCTAATTAAAGAAATAAACTGTATTTTATAATCAAGTGGTTTTATTGACCTTTGTGATGGTCGTTGATGTAGTTGCCTCTTATATGCGAGTGAAGTTGCCGTACTTTCTTCGTGATAATACCCTCACTCACTGTCCCCTGCTAGCTGCTTTTCGTTAATCCAAATCAACAGAAGTTTTTCAACCTCTTCTATTTTCTGAGACCGTTGCTTCGACAACACAGAAACACCCTTAGCCACACATAGCAATGGTCGACTTAGCGTCCTGGTACTGGGACACTAAGTCACACAAACGCACACCTTGTTCAGGTTTTTTGATTATCTCCTTTTGCTTGACGGTAATTTTCTTTTGTGTCCTCTTCTGCTTAGCACTAGCCTGTGTTGGGGGGTCTTTTTCGTTCCCCCCCCAAAAAAATCAAAAGTACTCCACTTGATAACAAACCACATCTGCACTGAGTGCACTCAAAGAAAGTGGGTGTGGAAAACTAGTCCGTCAGCCATTGTGGCGCTCCGTGGGTTTTCCCGAAAACTAGTTTGTATGCCAAGATTATATTCTGACGAATTTAATGTTCGTAAGGTGAAACGTTCGTAAACTAAAGCGTTTGTAAGCTGAGGTATCACTGTACCGTCTGCACTCGAACAAAAGAAAAAACGCATGGCAGCCTGATTGAGCACTCTGGATTGTCCCTGAGTGTTAGCGTTTGTGCGGACGATAACCCTGGCAACCTGTTCAGGTTGTCCTCACATACTATCTCATGTGTATGATGAAATGAATGAGCAACTATTTTTTTTTCTAGTGTCGGTCGGTCACCATGGACTTCAGGACCTGTTTTTGTCTTCGTCAATTGCCAACGTCAATTCTGCAATCAATAAAATATTGTCATGTGAAATAAAAAATAAACTTGGTCCTTATTCTTCGACATCGCCGATGCGTATGTGGGACTGTCGCGGCTTGGACTTGAAGCGGATTTACGTGGGCCAAGAGATATGAGACGGTCTCTTTCGTCAATGGATGTCACAGCTCCGTGTTTGCTTTCAATATTTAGCTTGTAGCAGACGTGTAGATTTCACCATGATCCATTGGTGAAAAGGATGCTTTGGTCCTCTCTTCTTTCACATACTTTGGAGGAGAATTTGAAAACTAAATGGATTTTTAGAAATTTCATGTGGATGATGATCCTGCAAATTTGAGCTGAATTTGTCACGTGGTTTCCACGTTTTTTGGGATTTTATTCCACAGGAAATTGCGAAATTTTTCAAAAAACATTTTATTTAGGAATTCTGACCATTTTTAAGGTATATTAACAAATGTTTGATTCTAGTATTAGCTATCTATTTACTAGGTAATAGCTATCTATTTGCTAGCTAATAGCTATCTATTCGCTAGCTAATAGCTATCTATTCGCTAGCTAGATAGCTTGCTATCTGTTGAGTTACTTCCGGGTTGGATGAACGCTGGTGCATATTTGAGCTAAATTTGTCACGTGGTTTCCCCGTTTTTTGGGGATTTTATTCCACAGGAAATGGCAAATTTTTTTCAACAAACATTTTTTTTTCGAAATTATGACCACTTTGAAGTTATATTTCCAAATGTTTCATTCTGGTATTAGCTATCCATTCGCTAGATATTCACTATTTGCTAGATAATAGCCATCTATTTGATGGCTAATAGCTATGTACTAGCTTGCTATCTATTTGAGTTACTTCCGGGTTTAGTGAACGCTGGCGCATGTGACTGCAGCTGCTCACCCACAGGAAAAAACTTATCCTGTGACTGTAAAGTGATCTTGAGAGTTTTGAAAGGTTCTTATAAATGAAATGAATTATTGTTATTATTAGTAGTAGTATTATTAGTATCATTATTAGTATCATTCTTATCAGTATCATTCTTATCAGTATCATTATTATTAGTAGTAGTAGTAGTAGTAGAATCATTATTATTATTAGTAGTAGTAGTAGTAGTATCATTATTATTATTATTATTAATTCCAATTCGTGGCGGCTTCATCATCTCGATCTACATACGTATTTCTATTCCCTATGACATACTGTATCTGTACTGTATACTAGCTGGTCGCTGATTGCCACACTCAATATGGCGGCAACACATAGGTTACAAACCGTGGCGGCCTCACCATCTTGATCTATTTCTATTCCCTGACGCCATATCCTTTTCGCTTTGGGTTTTCTTTCCGTCGGTCTCTTCGTGTCGTGGCTCTTCGATCGGACAATTTGTGAACGTTTGACGAAGAATGGAAGGCAAAGCCCAAATGCAAGAAGCGATTAAAATACAAGGTGAAGTGGTTCGGAGGATGAAGTCTGAGAAGGCAAGCAAAGAGCAGGTCAGCAATGTTAAATGGCCGACAATTAAAGTGCCCTTCCATGACAACCGCTGACGGCTCGAGAATGAAAAGCCCTGACCACAATTTACGTACGACTGCATGATAACGTGGGAAGAATTGAAATAATGATGAGATTATTCGATCTTTTTTTTTCTGTTTAGTTTTGCCCTGGAAGTTGTTTATCTGAATTAACTCCAAGCACAATGGTGTCTTATTCAGTCTTGCTAAGCTATTTATCAAGCTTTTACCCATGTGGAATAGACAATAAGTTCCAAATATGATAAACATATGGTCTGCTACTTAAATGAGTTATTCTTAACCCAAGTGGCGTTTCATTTGTAAATCGGACGGCTGATGCAAGAGCTAACCGGCTAGGCAAGTTGCTGTCAAATCGCAAATATCCTCAAGTCATGATCACAAAAGACAACCTCAATCTAAATGTTTCACGCCACGACTCCATTTGCGTTCAAACGAGCCGCCCTTATCTGTCTTCGGTTGACGAACTTAATTGGTTCCCACAAAGTGTGTGTACGGCGAAAAGTTCGGCTGCCAAACATTAATTTCCCATAAGAAAACATTAAAAATGAGAATAATCCGTTCCCAGATCCCCATAAAACATAATTTTCGACTAAATAAGCCTTAAAACTACACAAAATACACCTTATTTTACGTATAATGAATGTGCTAATGTATTGTAATTAAGGAAATAAACTTTACTGTATAATAAAGTCGTTTTATTTACCTTTGTGATGGTCGTTGTCAATGGATGACAAACTTCCATGTTGCCTCTTGATGATATCCGAGTGAAGTTGCCGTGCTTTGGATTTGGATTTGCCTTTGTTAGTCTCGCAAACAAAAAAGTGACGTCGGTTGTCCTTTAGCCAAATATGTCAATGCGGACCATTGACAGTTTTGATGTTCTTTGAATTCATTCCACGTATTTTTTCACATTGATTCACGGCAGACATTTTGAAATGCGTTTTAAGCGCAAGTGCGACTGTGTGTGGAACTGCATCAAACCGGATGCTTTGATTGACGTGGTCCATTTTATGTTCTGTCCTTCTCATCTGGGGTAATGACGATGATGCCCCCCCTCCCTAGTAATAGGGTTGGTTGCTTACCACTTTTCTCCTGTTCTTCCTGACCTTCGGTGTCCTGCTTGGCCTTCGACGGAATCCATTGATCATCCACGGAATACGTTGAACCGACTGGCTCTGCGTCGCTTTGGATGGCTTTTGGCTCGGCTGTCACAATACCGCCGGATGCTACCTTCCTGACATTTTTGCTTGTTATTTTTGACACTCCGCCATGTTGGGCACATTTGCTGTGTGGACCCGCTCTGCAACGGTTGCCCTCCGAATTTCAAACCTTGTGCTATCTCGACGTTCTTCGATGGCAATCACTGCGGCTCAGGTATGTTTTTGCACGTTCGTGTGTTTCTTGTAATGACCGATGCTAACATCTTATTGTGTAAGAAGTGAACCACACGTGTAGCTATCTGGAGAGCTAGCAATTAGCAATATAGCTAGCTAGCTATTTGAGTCTGGAAACATATTAGCTATCTAGTTAGCGAGCTATCAAGCATTCTATCAGCTATCTAGCTAGGTCTCCATCCGTTCGAGTTACTTCTGGGTTGAGTGAACACTGGCGCGTGTGGCTGCGGCTGCTCACCCACAGAAAAACTGATCCGGTGACTGTAAAGTGACCTTGAGAGTTTTGAAAGGCGCTTATAACTCTTCAGCCATTTGCAACTGGACGGGTCAGGAAATATATTAGCTATCTAGCTAGCAGGCTATCTATTAGGTATCTGACTAGCTAGAGAGCTAGCTATTAGCAATATAGCTAGCTATTTGTGTCAGGAAACATATTAGCGATCTAGTTAGCTAGCTATTCACTAGCTATCTAGCATTCTATTAGCTAGCTATTGTTCTACAAAGCGAGATAGCGTATAGCTGGCAAATAGCTAGCTAGCAATCTAGCTGGATGGCTCTTAGCTATCTATTGGCTATCTGTTAGCTAGCTGGCTATTTGCTATCTATTAGCTGGCTGCCGATCTATCTGGCTGCTTACTGGCTATCTATTGGCTATCAATTAGCTTGCTAGCTTTCTATCTTTTTGAGTTATTCCGGGTTGAGTGAACGCTGGCGCGTGTAGCTGCCGCTGCTCACCCACAGAAAACTTCTCCTGTGACTAAAGTGACCTTGAGAGTTTTGAAAGGCGTATTCTAATGTGAAATGAATTATTGAAATGTATTATTATTATTGTTGTTGTTGTTATTATTGTCATCATGCTCCATGTTCCAAACTTTATTGCTTGCTTGTCTGACACAGATCGACAAAGAAGTTGCGAAACTTCTCGAGCTGAAGGCGCAGCTGGGAGGAGATGAGGGAAAGCATCAGTTTGTTCTGAAAACAGCAAAGGTAATTTCTTTGTGCTACAACTATATATACAAATCAAATACTGCTACATCATATATCAAATATGCTTTTTTATACTTTTATATATATTTATACATTTTTATAATACCTATACCTATCATGTGAATATGGAGTTGTTTGGAATGAATTGAACGTTCTAAATAATGTTTGTTTTCAGGGAACGAGAGACTACAACCCAAAGCAGATGGCGATAAGAGAAAAAGTATTTAACACCATCATCCGCTGTTTCAAGCGTCACGGAGCAGAAACAATCGACACACCCGTTTTCGAACTGAAGGTGGAGCTTCACCCAAACGCGAACCACCAATGCAAATTCTTGATACAGCGATACCTCGCTTTACAAGCCCCTTGGCTTGCGAACTTTTCCGTTTTACGAACGTTAAATTTATGAAAATTTAACCTTGGCATACGAACTATTTTTCGGGATACACACGGAGCTGCTACAATGAGCGATGTGTCGTTTGCGAACGAGCCCGTTCTCCTCACAAGAAAATGGCAGCCGGCTTGTTTTGGTCCTCTATTCCCCGCCCCCAATCTTTGGTTAAAACCACGTGATTGGTCAAGAACGCAGCAGTGAGGGGAGGTGGTTTAAACATTAAAGAGACAGGCACACGGCCAGAGAGGGAGTGAGAAAATGGATAGAATTTGTACTCGTTTCAACTTTAATAGTTCAAAGGTAGAGTGTAGACTGCAATGTTAAAATATCCCATCAATCAGGCTCCACAAATAATCCGCACAAGCCATCTGTACACTTGATGCAAAACACTATCAACCCAGCTAAGCTGAACAAAATTGATGAGGAACTAGGTAAAATTATGGCAGAGAAAGCACCTCCAAGGGATTTCTCAAGATGGTGAAAGAAGAAGGTTACGTTCCTCATCAAGTGTTTAATGCTGATGAAAGCGGCCACTCCATCCATCAAGCCATCAATGACCATCTCAAACGTAAATAAAACGTCTTTATTATACCGTACAGTTTATTTATTTCATTATAATGCCACGGCACATTTATTATACATAATTTAAGGTCTATTTTTGTGTAGTTTTAAGGCTTAGAAAAGTAGAAAGTAGAAAATTCCGTATTATGGGGACCTGGGAACAGATTATTCTCATTTTAATGGTTTCCTATGGGAAATTAATTTTTGGGATACACACTTTTCGCCTTACGCACGCTGTCTGGGAACCGATTAAGTTTGTAAGCCAAGGTATCACTGTATTTATTTCTGATTGAGGCGTAACACTGTGTTTTTTGCTATGTAGGAGACTTTGACAGGAAAGTACGGTGAAGACTCCAAACTCATCTATGACCTTAAAGACCAAGGAGGAGAGCTTCTGTCCCTCAGATATGACCTCACCGTATCCTTAAGGTGTACGTTCATCCATCCCAGAGCTGCTGAGGCTTACTCGCACTTCAGTCAGACCCTCAAAAATGCAAAAGATTCAACTGGAACGATTGCATTTTCCATATGATCATTTTCCATATCACTCCCCAATGATGTTGGCCTGAATATGGTGACATTCAGGTGCCTTTTGCTCGTTACCTGGCGATGAACAAGATCAGCAACATCAAACGCTATCACATTGCAAAAGTCTACCGTCGCGATAACCCTGCCATGACCCGTGGACGCTATCGAGAGTTTTACCAATGTGTAAGTACATTTTAAATTGGTCCCATTCAATCACGCGATTCCTCGATGCCCAAAGTCTTGCTCCCCCGCCCCCTCTGTGGTGCGTTCAAAGTCCATTGGAAACATCAGGTGTCATTAATAAGCATTACTTATAATTCAAACTAACAATAACGAGTGTCAGAGATTTTCGGTCGGATGCTCGAATTCTGCAGCCCTCTGCCAAGCTATTTATTGAGAGTATATGCAAATTAAATGGATACATTAGTGTCAGAGATATGACAGTCAGACACTGTGGACAGAGACAGAGAGAAAGATTATCCTTACTGCCGGCAGGAAACGTAGTCATTCATGACATACATCTGAATTCTGCGGCCCTCTGCCAAGCTATTTATTGAGAGTACGTGCAAATTAAAGTGATACATTAGTAAAACATAGTTTTCTTGATTATAATACCACGTCTCTGGACGTTCTAAGCACCAACAGCTGTAAGCAATAAAACATAGATATTTTAATTGGTTGTCTTTTCCATGAACTGATACATTTGTAACCTGGCTAATGAGCTGTTCCTGCGAGAGAGTTTCAAGTCTGAAATTACTCCTGTGACGAAGGAGTTTTCCAAGTTCTAAATTCTGTCCAACAACAGGCTGCGTCTGTTTCACTCAGATTGACTGTGGCCATCTGCACCTTTACTGTGGGCCTATTGTTCGGTTGGCCGGCTAAGCATGGGGCTTTTAAATATGCTATCTTCTCATTCTCCATCAACAAGTCTGGGCTGCATGTTGTTGCTTCATTGGCGGTCGAATTTGCGTTGCAGGATTTCGACATTGCCGGCCAATATGACAGCATGGTTCCAGATGCTGAGTGTTTGAGGATTGTCCACGAAATCCTCAGCGAGCTGGACCTTGGGGACTTCCGCATTAAGGTAGCGCCACGTCAAGTTGGGTTGCCCAGACCTTTTGGAACAAAGTATCTAACCATAACCCGTTAGCGCATGTGCGCACATATACACATTCACTAGCTCACATCACATATAGACACGCATATATGCAAGCCATGATTAGCAACAAGGTTGCACTTTGGAAGTGTGTCAAGTGCAAGAAAAAACATCATGATCGAAGCTCGCATGTTTGAAAATGCTTCTCCTGGAGTTCTGGATGTCCATTTTTTGACAGTGTTAGAGGTGAATTACAGATCAAACTCACTTTGGCTGACACGAAAGAAAAAAAATAGACATATCCCAATGCGTTTGATGGCCAGCTGCCATTCCATACTGCTCACAATACAATACTACACAATACATCCCAATTTATATAATAATAATAATACATTTCATTTCTAAGCGCCATGCTGGCCAGCCAGCGTGTCACACACTTGCACAGCAATCTACTGCGTGACTACACTCAATACAGTAGGTATACAGTGCAGATACCATCTCGACAACGTCTAATACAGGTAACATCTCTCTGATGTTACCTGTATTAATAAACCACACATATTGTTTTTCTATCTCTCCCGCTACCACCACAGCCCTCCCAAAAAACAACTTGGAACCAGTTCACGGACCGCCGACCTCCCATTCAGGATTTGAGTCAAATCTAAGCGGTAAATGAACAAAAATGACAAAAATGCCATTTTTCTGTGTTGAAGGTGAATGACAGGCGCATCCTTGATGGGATGTTTGCCGTGAGCGGCGTTCCGGACGACATGTTCCGCACCATCTGTTCAACGGTGGACAAACTCGATAAGGTTCATCTCATTTTCTTTCTTTTGGACCAGGTTGTTGTTGTTGTTTTTTTTAGGGAATTAGTCCCTTGATTAATCAACATCAACGCTCGCTGTTAGCTACACGGTCGAGGCTAAAACACTTTGGTCTTTGCTAACTACAACTACACCATTAGCTTTGTGCGATTTAGCCTTGAGAGTGAAGGTCACTTTACAGTCGCAGGATAAGTTTTTCTGTGGGTGAGCAGCGGAAGCCACACGCACCAGCGTTTACTCAACCCAGAAGTAACTGAAATAGATAGAAAGCTAGCTTGCTAGCTAATAGATAGCTAGCTAGCTAGAGATGGCATTTACTGAACTTAAAATCGTATTTACTAATTCCTAGCGATCTCGCTCGCTCGATAGTCGTGATGGGAATTCCAGCTTTTTTTAGAGAGCCGGTTCTTTTGGCTCAGCTCACCAAAATCTTTCGGCTCCAAAATGGCTCCTTAGTTTGTTGTTTTGCTAACATAATTTGCTACCAAAAATGAGGTAAAATGATCCGTAAAATGAATTACGAATGTAAAAAAAACATACAATATCCTGAGCTTTTCTTTTTTTGTGTTGTTGCTTAAATTAATTCACTACAAAAAATATACAATACACTATATCATTTTTAACATTTATGTGACTTTATTTATATTTGTGTGTGTGTGTGTGTGTCTCCTACCACGGATTTGACCAATCACGTGCGACTTTAACCGAAGTGGTTGCGGAATCGGCTCCCTATTAAGACTTCAGTCGTTCACTTCAAGGAGACGGCTCTAAGAGCCCGTTCGTTTGCGAACGACACATCACTACTACATAGCTAGCTCGCTGCGAGTACAGTATTTACTATTTTGACAATTTTGGATTTATTGTTTTTCTTGTAAACCGTAAATTTGATGATGAAACCCATAACCCGGAATGGCATCATGTAGTTTTTACGGTAAAACCGGACTAGTTGGCAGGTCACCACATCGTGACTGCTATGACTTACAAATGACACTTTTTCCCATGCCGCCATGGAATTGGGAATGCTTTCTAAACACTGTTTTATCTTGCACTCATCTGTGACGCGCCCTCTCGCAGATGCCGTGGAAGGATGTGAAAAGAGAGATGGTGGATGAGAAAGGCTTGTCAGAGGAGGCCGCCGACCAGATTGGGAAATATGTCAGTATGCAGGGTAAGAGTCCGAACGTATCACACGTCGGAGTGTCATGTTTTCTTTGCCGAAACATGCAGTGCCATCATCCTCTTGCCCGAGACAAACTTGCCAAAGAAGAAAAACTGTTTCATTTTTAAAAGTACTGTGATACCTCAGCTTACAAACTTAATTGGTTGCCAGAAAGTGTGTGTAAGCTGAAAAGTGAGTCTGCTGAACATTTATTTCCCATAAGAAACCATTAAAAATGAGAATAATTCGTTCACAGGTCCCCATAAAACATAATTTTCAACTAAATAAGCCTTAAAAATACACAAAATATACCCATTTTATGTATAATAAATGTGCTATTGTATTGTAATTAAAGAAATAAACTGTACTGTATAATAAAGTCGTTTTATTTACCTTTGTGATGGTCGTTGTCAATGGATGACGAACTTCCAGGTTGCCTCTTGATGATATCCGAGTGAAGTTGCTTCCGTTCTTTCTCGGCGTTAATACCCTCACTCACAATGTCCCTCGCTAGCTACTTTTCATTCATCCAAATCAACAGAAGTTTTTCAACCTCTTCTATTGCCTGAGACCGTTGCTTAGACCAACAGAGAAACACACTTTGCCACACATAGCAACGGTTGATTTAGCATACTGGTAGCACACAAAGGCACACCTCATTCGTATTTTTCGATGATCTCCTTCTGATCGACCGTCATTTCTTTTCTTTTGTGTCCTCTTCGGCTTAACACTAGCCTGTGGTGGGGTCTTTTTTGGTCACATAATTGCATAAGTACTCCACTCGGTAGCAAACCACGTCTGCACTCAAAGGGGGTGGGGAAAACTAGTCTGCCAGCCACCGTGGCGCTGTGTGGTTTGGTGTTCATCCGCCGAAAACTAGTGTGTCAGCCAAGACCATATGCTCGTGAATGTAATGTTTGTGAGTTAAAGCTTTGTAAGCTGAGGTATCTATCACTGCATTCAAATTTGTATTTGTTTTTTATTATTTTTTTTTTGTAGGTGGGATGGATTTAGCAGAGCGCCTCCTTCAGGACCAGAAAATGTGTCAGAGCAAGCAAGCTTGTGCAGGTCTGTCGGACATCAAACTGCTCTTCAGCTACTTGCAACTTTTTCAGGTTGCAGACAAGGTACACGTTTTTCAAGCAAGGTCTGCTTATTTTGTATTTCCAATCTTTGTGTTGACTGAAATCTTGTCCTCTCCAGGTGTTGTTCGACCTGAGTCTAGCTCGAGGCCTGGACTATTACACAGGCATCATCTATGAAGCAGTGTTGTCGTCTCCGGCGGCCGTGGAGAATTCTTCCAATGGCGTTCAAAATGGTTCCCCCGCTGATGAGGGCGTTAGCGTGGGGAGCGTTGCTGGAGGGGGTCGTTATGATGGCTTGGTTGGCATGTTTGACCCCAATGGCAAGAAAGTACCTTGCGTGGGCGTCAGCATCGGAATTGAGAGAATCTTCTCCTTCATGGAGCAAAAAGCCGAGGTATGTACAGGGCATGGTTCCGTTTCGGAACTGTGGTTGTTTTTTGGGTTGGGGGTGCAAATACTGTTTCGAGCTCAATGTTGGGATTGTTTGCTTCGGGTGAGACTGAAAGTGGCTGTCAGATTGATGGCCATTGTTTTCTTCAGGCTCTCGCGCTGAAGATCCGCACCACTGAGGTGCAGGTGATGGTGGCGTCGGCACAGAAGAACTTGATGGATGAGAGGCTCAAACTGCTCACGGAACTTTGGAACAGTGGCATCAAGGTTGGCTTTTCAGCTCTATGTCATTTGAAGAGAGAGAAAGAGTGAGCGGGGAGACTGCCAGAGACTGGAAGAGACTGAGAGAGACTGGGAGAGTCTGAGAGAGATTGGCAGAGACTAAGAGAGATTGGTAGAGACTGGCAGAGACTAACACAGACTGCCATAGACTGGCAGAGAGTCTGACAGAGAGTCTGGCAGAGAGTGGGAGAGTGCTCCCACTCTCCCACTGGGAGAGAGACTGGGAGAGAGACTGGGAGAGAGACCGGGAAAGAGACTGAGTGAGAGACTGTGTGAGTCTGAGAGAGATTGGCAGAGATTGACAGAGACTGTCAGAGATTTAGAGAAACTGTGAGAGTGTGAGAGAGATTGGCAGAGACTGGGAGGGAGACTGGTAGAGAGACTTGGAGAGAGACTGAGAGAAGAGACGGTAGCTTTCATCCATTTTTTTTCAGAATCAGAAAGCCTTTAATAATAGTCCCACAATGGGGACATTTTCCTACTGAAAATAGGCGAGTTTTTAATGCAAAAAAACAGAGGATGGATTCCAAAATCAAATCAGCAACTCTGCACTTTTGCTAAGGCATCTCCAAACAAGGATTTTCCACTTCCTATGTCACATCATGTGTTCCTGATGGGAACCTGCATCACTCTTAAAAGTGTTCTAAACAGCCAAATCTATCTGCATGTGCTCTTACTCGCCTAAGGGTAAGTCCTCGACTCCATTCGGTATGCTAATGGCCTCATTGTGTCTGTATTTCTATGGCCATCTGAAAGGCTGAGGTGATGTACAAGAGGAACCCCAAATTGCTCAGTCAGCTCCAGCACTGCGAGGAATCGGGGATCCCGCTTGTGGCCATTCTTGGCGAACAGGAGTTGAAAGACGGCGTGGTCAAACTTCGCGTTGTGGCCACCAGAGAAGAGGTACGTTGCATTCAGAAGTTCTTCAACCTGCCTTCAGTTCTTTCCAGATATGATTGGAATGAAGTGTTGGGCAGTAAAATAAAGATACAGTGATACCCCAGTTTACAAACTTAATTGGTTCCCAGAAAGTGTGTGTAAGGCCAAAAGTGTGTATTCCAAACATTAATTTCCCATAGGAAACCATTAAAATGAGAATAATCCGTTTCCAGGTCCCCATAAAACATCATTTTCTACTTTTCTAACCCTTAAAACTATACAAAATATAGCTTATTTTATGTATAATAAATGTGCTATGGTATTAGAATGAAAGAAATAAACTGTACTGTAAAATAACGTGGTTTTATTGACCTTTGTGATGGTCGTTGATGGCTTAATGGAATGGAGTGGTCGGCTTCTTCAGCATTAAACACTTGATGCGGAACGTAGCCTTCTTCTTTCACCATCTTGAGGAATGATCCCTTGGAGGTGCTTTCTTTGTGACCATTTTATCTAGTTCCTCATCAATTGTGTTCTGTTTAGCTGGGTTGATAGCTTTTTGCATCAAGTGTACAGATGACTTGTGCGGGTTATTTGTGGAGCCTGATTGATGGGATATTTAACCTTGCACTCTACACTCTGCCTTTGAATCAGAATCAGAATCAGAATACCTTTATTCGTCCCACAATGGGGAAATTTGCAGTCCACAGCAGCAATTATCAAAGTTGATCTGCCTGTCTCTTGAATGTTTAAACCACCTCCCCCCACTGCTGCTTCTTGACCAATCACGTGGCTTTAATTGAAGACCTGGGGCGTGGAATAGAGGACAAAAACAGTCGGCTGCCATTTTTTTGTAAGGAGAACGGGCTCGTTCGCGACAAATACATCACTCATTGTGGCAGCTCTGTGTGTATCCCAAAAAATAGTTTGTATGCCAAGGTAAAATGTTCATAAATTTAACGTTCGTAAGCCGAAAAGTTCGTGAGCCACGGGCTTCGTAAAACCGAGGTCCCACTGTAATACCATAGAACATTTATTATACATAAAATAAGGTATATTTGTCTAGTTTTAGAAAATTACTACTTTCTAATTGAGAAAATTAGAAAGTAGAAAATTACATTTTATGGGGACCTGGGAACGGATTATTCTCATTTTAATGGTTTCCTATGGGAAATTAATTTTTGGGATACACACTTTTCGCCTTACACACTGTCGAGGAACCAATTAAGTTCGTAAGCCAAGGTATCACTGTATAAACTACGTCTTTAGTCGACTTTAGTCACACGCAAGGTTGTCTTCAACCATACGTTTCGAGTTGTGAACAGACGAAAAATGTTTCCTATCTGTAAAGCGCGTGTGCTTTTTATTTCCGCTCGGATCCAACAGGTTGACATTTCAAGAGCCGAGCTCGTGGATGAGATCAGGAGGAGGACATCGGAGGAGGCCTAGCTCGTGAAGGCAGAAATCCATCTCTCTTGTGGTTTCGGCATCCATGAAAATAACTTGTGGAGCATCCTACGTCTTCACCAAAATCTTGTGACAGCAGACTTTTATCACCATTATTATCTTCACAGTGCTTATTGTGAATCTCGACATGAAGTTTGACTGTCACCAAATTATCTGTCGATTTCCATGCAACTCAAGTGCATTCATTTGCTCTCACTGGTGACATGAAGCTGAGAAGAACATTTCTGTATGTCAGATAACCGAGAAATAAAAAGAAAAAATGGCTGCACTTTTGCCATGAAATTCCAACTTGACAATTTGTACTTTGTCTAAAATGACATCCTGCCCCAGTGTCGTAATAAAACATTCATTTTGCCTGAACCCTTAGTGGCCTCGTGTTAATTGTTATTTCTATCTATTTGAGTTACTTCCGGGTTGAGTGAACGCTGGCGCGTGTGGCTGCCGCTTCTCACCCGCAGAATAATCGATCCTCTGACTGTAAAGTGACCTTGAGAGTTTTGAAAGGCGCTTAGAAATTAAATTAAATTAAATTATGATGATTATTATTATTATTATTATTATTATATTATTATTAGTATTATTATTGTTGTTGTTGTTGTTGTTGCCAAGCATCCAATGTTATGATAAAGTGTCAGAGATGTTCGATCGGACACTGTGGACAAAGACTCGAACACAGTAAGAGACGCAGCCATTCATGACAGGCGCCTGAATTCTGTAGCCCTTTGCCAGATATTTATTGAGACTATATGCAAATTTAAATGATGCATTAGTAAAACATAGTTTTCTTGATTAGAATACAGAACCTCTTGAGTTCTCAGCACAAACAGCTGTAAGCAATAAAACATTGTCTTTTCCATGAACTGATAAAGTTGTAACCTGGCTAATGAGCTCTTCCTGTGAAGGACTTTCAAGTCGTAAATTACTCCTGTGACGAAGGAGTTTCTCAAGTCCTAAATTCTGTCCAAGGCCAGATCTCCTCGATGAAGATGACAGTTTAACTTGCTGTGTCTGTTGACCTCAGATTGACCCCAGGTTGTCTGTGTTTCAATTGTGTATTTGAGTCACACATGTTCACGAAACATATAACAGCATGAAACTTTGAAATATGATAACTTGTCATTCTCCATCATTAATACGCGCGCACAGGGATCACAATGACATCATCCATTAACCATGAAAAATGATGCTGATATCATTTAAGATGAGTGACATCGATCAGCAGAAGATATAGGGCAAGGGTTTCAGCGCAACTTTTTTCGCTGACTAAGCGCTTCGGATGAGGAGACAAACGTCCGACACCTTCAAAGAAGTACAGTGATACCTCGGCTTACGAACACTTTAGCTAACAAACCTTTCGCCTTACAAACATTAAATTTGCGAGAATACAATCTTGGCAAACCAACTACTTTTCGGGAAACACACAAAGCGCCACAATGGCTAGCGGACTAGTTTTCCACACCCACTTTCTTTTAGTGCACCGAGTGCAGACATGATTTGTTATCAAGTGGAGTACTTTTGCTTTTTTGGGAATAAAAAAGACCCCACCACAGGCTAGTGTTAAGCTGAAGAAGAGACAAAAGAAAATTACGGTCGAGCAGAAGAAGCAGATCATCGAAAAACACGAACGGGGTGTGAGTTTGTGTGACTTAGCATCCCAGTACCAGTATGCTAAGTCGACCATTGCTACGTGTGGCTAAGGGCGTTTCTGTGTTGTCTAAGCAACAGTCTCAGGCAATACAAGAGCTTGAAAAACATGTTGATTTCGATTAACGAAAAGCAGCTAGCAGGGGACAGTGGGAGTGAGGGTATTACCGCTGAGAAAGCACGGCAACTTCACTCGAATATCACCAAGAAGCAACTACATCAACAACCATCACAAAGGTCAATAAAACGACTTTATTATAGAGTACAGTTTATTTCTTTCATTACTATACATTAGCACATTTATTATGCATAAAATAAGGTGAATCTTGTGTAGTTTTAAGGCATATTTAGTAGAAAATTGTGTTTTATGGGGACCTGGAAACGGATTATTCTCATTTTTAATGGTTTCCTATGGGAAATTAATGTTTGGAATACACAATTTTCGCCTTACACACACTTTCTGGGAACCAATTAAGCTCGTAAATTGAGGCATCACTGTACTGATGACGACTGAAGAACATTTTTCTTCGATTTCGGCAGGAAATGTGTGAGCCCCCTTTCCCCCATACCACACATTATTCACATTAACATTCAGGTGTTGTTGAAGCACTAATAATTAGAATAATTCCCAGCACGTCACTTTATTGGCGAATTGTTTTTCTCCGTTTCCCAAAGCTTGTATCTCGTTTTGAGAACATGGAAGCTGAGTGTTTGTCGTCGTGATGTTGGAAAGTAAGCGGATACGGATATGTTGGAGTGTCAGTGAGGACCGAATTTCTTTCTGAATAGCGGATTTCCGTTTTAAATGTGCACCAATTGTGTTTTCTTTGCAGAGCCGTCGATGCGTCGGCGGTGAGGAAACGGTGAGTTCCATTTGTCATTTGCTTTCAACTTGATTCGGAAAAGTCACCGAAAACGAAAACATGGCGCGATGTCTGAAACTCCAATTCTCTTCAGATGAACACAAACACCGAAAAAGAAACGGCCAGTGAGGATTTTTGTCGGAGTCCACTGGGCTTATTATAACCACAGACGTGACAAAATAATCAGACGTGGAATCACGGAATTATTTCATGTAAACTTCCATTTTGACGCCATTTGAGATTTCAACGTTTCAAATTAGACGCCAACCATTTTTGTTTATTTCCTCCGATTAACAGTCACGATTGTTCTTCAACTCTTTTCATGTCGAATGCCGAGTAGTTTACGATGGAGAAAAAAAAAACCACAAACTTGTTACTTGACGTTAAGAGGCGATTTGGTTTGTTTGCGCATCGATTTAACATTATCAATCAATACGTATTGTGTTGTATATATGATGTCTGATTGGCTTCATCGGGTTAAAAAATTGTTTAGTGTATTGATTTCTCAATAGCATGTTGCAAAAAAAAGAGAAGTACATTGAGACCAAGTCACTGTGCCTCCTGACGTTACGACTCCAAATGATATAAAGGTGATTATTCATAGTTCTGTGTAAGCTCTCAGTCGTACATGAATGGCCCATCGATGAAAAGGTTTCTTCAGCCTTCATCTGTACTTCTTTGAAGGTGTCGGACGTTTCGCTTCTTATCCAACCACTCATTTGACGACAATGAGGTTAAAATCTTAGCGAAAGAAAATAGATGCTTTGTTTTTCATAAAACAGCAAAATCCTTCACTAAAATCGCCATGGTGGGGTGAGGTTCAATGTGGATCGTTCCTACAACCGACTTCTTAGGCATCATAGGCTTAGCTATGCTGATGAGGTGATACCAGAGCAAATGGGGCAATCAGGCCAGTCATTGACCCCATAATCAGGCAGGACAATAGAAGTAATCAGGGTAGCTGCAGGGAGCAGTCCTCCGCTCCCCTCAACCTGAGAGCAGGGACCAATCATAGCAGAGTCTGGCACCGCTACGTCTGGACAGTAGGGATATATATATCGGGCCGAAACTACCAGCAAAAGATTTTAGTTCGCTGACGAAGCCTCTTGGATAAGAAGCGAAACGTCCGACACCTTGAAAGAAGAACAGATGACGGCTGAAGAAGCCTTTTCACCGATTATTCATATGGAACCTCTATTAGGTACGGAGGACCGGATGAAAAAGACAAACGATGCCGGATCTGGCCCACGGTCTAGAGTTTGTCCACCTCCAATTTAGACTGTCTAACACAATGAAAAGGGTGAATCATTAAACCACAAGGTCTATAATGCATTTCACCTGCCCTTTGGTCTGTCTAGCCTTGGTCCTCCCAGAGATTGTCATGGCTCGCTACTTGAGATATTTCACCACCGTGGGAGATGAGCATCCTGTCCAGTGGGACGATGAAGAATTACACGCAAACACCGAGGAACTGGATCCTGCCACTGGGCAATACCCTGAAACCTTAACCTTTAGGGATTCTCTGAAAAGGCTCTACACCTCCACCCGCTTCCAGGTACGTTCTTCAATAGCACGATGCTGAGTGAACTGAAGGTTTCAAAAAAGGCTCATTTTACACAACATCCATCCATCCATCCATCCATCCATCCATCCATCCATCCATCCATCCATCCATCCATTTCCACCATGATAGAGATTAGACAGAATAAGAAGTTATCAGATACAAATCAAGTTATCATATACATATCATATATATAAAAGTTTCATAGTATTTATGCTTAGTCAACATTTGTGACTCGAATACACAATTGAAGCACAGAGAACCTGGGGTCAATCTGACGTCAACAGACACAGCCTGTTAAAGTGTCATCCTCATCTAGGAGATCTGACCTTGGACAGAATTTAGGAATTGGGAAACTCTTTATCACCGAAGCAATTCACAACTTGAAACTCCTTCACACGAAGAGCTCATTAGCCAGGTTACAAATTTAAAAGTTCATGGAAGAGACAATGTTTTATTGCTTACAGCTGTTCGCGCTTAAAACGGCCAGGTGTGTGGTATTCTAATCAAGAAAACTATGTTTTACGAATGTATCATTTAAATTTGCATATACTCTCAATAAATAGCTTGGCACAGGGCTGCAGAATTCAGGCATCTGTCATGAATGGCTACGTCTCCTGCCGGCAGTAAAGACAATCTCTCTGAGTGCCTGTCTTTGTCCACAGTGTCCGATCGAACATCTCTGACATACCGCTTATCCAGGGTCCGATCATGGGGTCATCAGCTTTCGTAGGGAAGTTCTTTTCCGACTGAGAACCATTATTTGATCAAATTTGATCCAATCCAACATACTTGCCTTTTAGATCCAATTCCAACATCACTTTCTAAAGACATTTTACGGATACTTTGTGCAACTGGCTTTAAAGGACAACCGACGTCACTTTTTTCTTTCCTAAATGACATCAGAAAAATGTTTGATAGCATCTCAAATACCTAAAACACGCAGGCTGATATTTTTAGTCAAATGCAAAACACCAATCAAAATGACTTGAAGTGTCCAAAATCTGCAAAAAATTGAGCTGCAAATTGGGCATATTCAGAAAGACGAGAGACAAGAGAATCAAAACAATGGCTTCGGATTGGGAGAAGATGCTTTCTTGTTACTCATCCAATTATGAATATGATTCAAATAGTTCTGAAGAGGAAAGCATACATCAATTAAATAATTTATTCCGTGTCTTTTTGAGGCATCAGGGGTGGGAAATATCGCACCCAAAAAAGGCAGAAAATGGCGACAAAGCCGTGTAAGGAATTAATCAACCCGTTTCCACAGGCTGATTAATTCCTTTGTCGCCCTCTTCTGCCTCTTTTTGGTGCAACACGAAGTTTTCAGACCAAAAAAGTACAGCAAAATGCATTGACGTGATGGAAGGACTGCTACAATGTGTCCTTTTTTCGGTCAGGGGCGTTCCTTCAGTGACGTCATGTCAGGAATTGTCACCAACTCAAAAACAAGACTTCCTGAATATTCAGCGCGAGTCTTAAAAGGTCAAATATCGCTATATGCGGTGGAATCTTTGTCGCTCAGTAGAAGTCATTTGAAGTGGTTTTACAAATTATGGACACAACTTGTCCGTGGTGTCGGTTGTCCTTTAAGTGAAGAAAAAAAAATGACTGACCCCCTCCGCCCCCCTTGTGATGAAACATGACGACACAAAAGAGATGTGAGCTAAAGGAACTAAAAATGGTAAACAACCACAAAATGATGAAACAAAGAGCAACGTACCCTCAATAGGAAATTTCACAAGAATCTCAAATTCAATTCGCTGAATATTCAGGAAGTCTTGTTTTTGAGTTGGTGACGATTCCTCACGTCACGTCACGTCTGGAACGCCCCTGACCGAGCTAGCTATCTATCTATTAGCTATCGAGCTCTCTATTTGCTATCTAGCTGGCTAGCTATTAGCTATTGAGCTAGCTATCTGGCTCTCTATTTTCTGTCTAGTTGGCTAGCTATCAAGCTAGCTAGCAGGCTACCTAGCTGGCTATCTGTCTGGCTATTAGCTATTGAGCTGGCTAGCTGGCTCTCTATTTGCTATTTATCTGGCTATCTATCTATCTAGCTTTTATCTATCTATTAGCTTGTGAGCGAGGTTCTTCCCGATGGAAAAATGTCATTATTTTTCATGAATGAGTGATAAAGAATAGACAGAATAAAAGTTGTCATGTTAAAAAATGTCAAGGTTAGTTAGCCGACGAACACAAAGCCCACATCACAGCCTGTTAAAGTGTCATCCTCATCTAGGAGAGCTGGCATTGGACAGAATTTCGGACTTGGGAAACTCCTTTATCACCGAAGCAATTCACGACTTGAAACTCCTTCACAGGAAGAGCTCATTAGCCAGGTTACAAATGTATCAGTTCATGGAAAGGACAACCAATTAATGTTCTGTTGTTTTATAGTTGTTGTTGCTTGGGGCGTCCACGAGCGTGGTATTCAAATCAAGACTGTTTTACTAATGCATCACTGAAATTTACATCTACTCTCAATAAATAGCCTGGCAGACGTTGGGCGTCGGTCATGAATGACTGCATCCCCTACCGGCAGTAAAAGACAATCTTCCTGTGTTCTAGCCTTTGTTCACAGTGGTCGACCGAATATCTCTGACAATAAGTCATGCTACTTTTTTGTCATATTTTTTTCAACTTATGAACAGGTGCTGGTGGTGTGTTTAGTGGCGCTGGATGCTCTTTTTGTTCTGGGAGAGGTGTTGATTGACTTATCCATTATTCGGCTGGAACATGGCCATCTTGCACCCGAGGTGAGACTTCTCTAGTTTGATTCAAATCGAACCTTGCGACAACATACCCCGAGGAATATATCAAATCTCTACATTAAAATGGTTGTAACCCTTTTCAATAAATTAGCTACCAACTAAGATCTATAAACATGGGTACCGTTTGTAAAACTGTATGAACATGTCAATTACATATCTGCCAATTACAGTGATACCTCGGCTTACGAACACTTTAGCTAACGAACGTTTCGCCTTATGAACATTCAATTCGCGTGAATATAATCTTGGCATACGAACTAGTTTTCAGGAAACACACGAAGCGCCACAATGGCCGGCGGACTAGTTTTCGGCGGAAGAACACTAAACTACAAGGCCGAACAGTGCCACTGTGCCTGTCGGACTACTTTTCCACACCCACATTCTCTGAGTGCACTCAGTGCAGACGTGGTTTGTTATCAAGGATACATTTGCTATGATTGGACCGAAAAAGACCCCACCGCAGGCTAGTGTTCAGCCAAAGAGGACACAAAAGAAAATTACGGTCGAGTAGAAGAAGGAGATCATCGAAAAACACGAACGAGTTGTGCGTTTGTGTGACTTAGCGTCCCAGTACCAATATGCTAAGTTGACCATTGCTACGTGTTAATAAGAAACGGTCTTAGGCAATAGAAGAGGTTGAAAAACTTCTGTTGATTAGGATTAACGAAAAGCAGCTAGCGGGGGACAGTGTGAGTGAGGGTATTATCGCCGAGAAAGCACGGCAACTACACTCGGATATCGTCAAGAGGCAACTACATCAACGACCATCACAAAGGCCAATAAAACGACTTTATTATACAGTACAGTTTATTTCTTTAATTGCAATACAATAGCACATTTATTATACATAAAATAAGGTATATATATTTGTGTAGTTTTAATGCTTCTTTCGTCAAAAATGATGTTTTATGGGGACCTGGGAACGGATTATTCTCATTTTTAATGGTTTTCTGTGGGAAATAATTTTTTGGGATACACACTTTTCACCTTACACACTCTGTCTGGGAACTAATTAAGTTTGTAAGCCAAGGTATCACTGTACTTGTTTCTCTCACTGTTTCTAACCTCTTCTACGATCCAGACAAGAATTTCTTGTAATCAATAACTCACTTGGCAGGTGTTCCACTACATGAGCCTGGCACTTCTCACATTCTTCATGGTGGAGATAGCCGGCAAAGTCTTTGCATTTCGCCTTGAGTTCTTCCAACATAAATTCGAGGTGTTTGATGCTTTGGTGGTGATGGTGTCTTTTGTGCTGGACGTCGTCTTCATCTTCCACCATGATGCATTTGATGGAATGGGTCTACTCATCCTGCTGCGTCTCTGGAGAGTGGCTCGAATCATCAATGGTGAGTCATTTAGAAATGCAGTCATACCTTGGCTTACAAACTTAATTGGTTCCCAGAAAGTGTGTGTCAGGCGAAAAGTGTGTATTCCAAACATTAATTTCCCTTAGGAAACCATTAAAATGAGAATAATCCGTTCCCAGGTCCCTATAAAACATCATTTTCTACTAAATAAGCCTTAAAACTACACAAAATACACCTTATTTTATGTATAATAAATGTGCTATTGTATTGTAATGAAAGAAATAAACTGTACTGTGTAATAAAGTCGTTTTATTGACCTTTGTGATGGTCTTGATGTAGTTGCCTCTAAATGATATCCGAGTGAAGTTGCCGTGCTTTCTCGGCCTGTTACACATGTCCTGTGTAATGAAGTCATTTTATTTACCTTTGTGGTGGCTTGATGGAATGGAGTGGGAGGAGGTGGGAGGGAATTACTGTTTGGAAGGAGTATTCCTCATGAAACAACTGTCGTTTTCTTTTACTTTTTACACTTTTTGTTGAATTTTCTCCGGCAGATGCCATTACACGACAATGCTAAAAACGACGCAAAATCTTGAGTCACAGGATAAGAATTTTTTTTCCTGCAGGGGAGCAGCGGCAGCCAGACGTGGCAGCGTTCACTCAACCTAGAAGTAGAAGTTATAATAATAATTAATAGTAATAATAATAATTAATAATACATTTAATTTATAAGCGCCTTTCAAAACTCTCAAGGTCACTTTACAGTCACGAGATACATTTTTCTGTGGGTGAGCAGCAGCATCCACACGCGCCAGCGTTCACTCAACCCGGAAGTAACTCAAATAGATAGAAAGCTAGCTAGCTAATAGATAGTTTGCTAGATAGCTAGCCAGCCAGTTAGACCGCTAATAGATAATTAACAGATAGAAAATAGATAGCTATTTAGGTAGCTAATAGATAGTTAGCTAGATAGCTAGCCAGCCAGGTAGACCGCTAATAGATAGCTAATCGATAGCTAGTAGTCTACTAACAGATAGAAAATAGATAGCTATGAAGGTAGCTTGATCGCTAGCGTTTTGATGTGATGATTGAATACATTGCAGGAATTCTAGTGTCGGTAAAAACACGTGCAGACCAGAAGATTCACAAGCTGAAGGGGAGCTATGACTTCCTCGTACAAAGAGTTGCCGAACTTCAACAGCACATTGATCAACTAGTAAGTATTCATTCTTTACTCTTTTCGAGTACCAACGTGCGTGCACATCAACTCACAATAGTTTATCACTAGCTGCTAGTGACAAGAGCATACTGGCCAAAGCTAGCACATTGTATCTATAGCAGACTGCATCAGCAAATATACTCTATTGTATTGTATGGTCAGCCAGTCAATGAGTTCCTCGGCAGTGAATGAAAAGATGGACATCATTAAGAAAGGTTGGACAGCTGCGAAGCTAGCAAATAATCGTGCAATTTGATGCGGTTATTCTTGATGCCTCGCCAACCTTCTCTGCGGTTTGAAAGGGTGACTTGACCCCATATCATGAATCCACACGTTCATTGTAAAAACTCGTACAGTTTAATGACAGTATTTCTTGGCTTACATGCAAGTCACACGTTATTTCCTGGCTAACGGTACCCTCTAGTGGACTTGTAATAAAACACCACACTTTTTATGAGTTGCAGTTGCATATATACAGGTAACATCCGACTTAGGACCGCATTCCGTTCTAACAAAACGGTTGTAAGTCAAACGGTTGTAAGTCGAAATCCATTCAAAATGGCTGACGTGACGTTGACATGACAGGATAGTCTACGATGTCAATCTGTTGTTTTTAAGCAGCGTTGTCTATTGAATACTATTATATACCAAACTGTTTACACTTCATTTATAAATTGTATAACTTTTAGTGTCATTTTTATCATTTTATATTTCGTATTATCGATTTTTATTACTGGATACCTGTAATGCATACAGAACTTTTTACTGTAGTTTATAGATAAATTTGATACCTTTTAGTGTCATTTTTATCATTTTATGTTTCCTATTATCGATTTTTATGACTGTATAAATGTACCTGTAATGTATACAAAACGGTTTAGTGTACAGTTCATGTATAAATGTTATACTTCCCCTGCTCTCCCTGCTATCGGCCAGAAGAGGTCGCCCGACACACACGCTCGTACTCAGGCGGACACCAAAGGAAAAAAGCAGTGTACAATACTACAGGAGACGGTATCTGCACTGTATAACTACTGTATTGAGTGTAGTCACGCAGTAGATTGCTGTGCGAGAGTGACATGTTGGCTGGCCAAAGTTGTAGCATTCGTTGCTAGTGGACCATTGCCAGGCGTAGAATTAAAAAATAAAAATAAAAAAGGGTCTGGCGGTCGTGTCGTAAGTCGGATGTTACCTGTATATATAATAATACATTTTATTTATAAGTGACTTTTAAAGCTCACAAGGAGACTTTACAATCACAAAACAAGCACATAAATAAAACCACAGATAAAATTCAAAAAACATAAAACTAGAGAATTCATATATATATATATATATATATATATATATAATTATATATATATATATATATATATATGTGACGGGTGTCACAACAGTGACTGTCTTCATCCTCACGATGCTGCCGTATTAATGAAGACGAGACTCGTGGATGTGTCTTTTTATTTCTTTTATTTCTGCAACACTGCAACACAGTATGGCAGAAGGGATGGGTGAAGTCGCATGGGTTTCGTCTTGTGATTAACCTGAATCTCCTCGAGATTGTTCTGGAAACTATGGGCGGGACATAGTGCCACACTGTGCGCCGTTGCGTCACTTCCTTCATAATTTAATAATCTAAGTGCACAACTCCGTTACATATATATATATATATATATATATATATATATATATATATATATATATATATATATATATATATACACATACATGTGTAGATATACAGTGGTACCTTGGTTTACGAACTTGTGAATGTGTGTATTCCAAACATTAATTTCCCATAGGAAACCATTAAAATGAGAATAATCCGTTCCCAGGTCCCCATAAAACATAATTTTTCACGAAATAATCCTTAAAACTACACAAAATATACTTTATTTTATGTGTAATAAATGTGCTGTGACAGTATATATATTCAATTCTAAAAGTTATTTGGGAAAATAGCAAATCATCCAGTGAATCTTTGCTATTTGTAATTTAAGTCATTTATCAACACATGTTGATTGATTGACACCTGATAATAATAATAATAATAATAATACATTTTATTTCAAGCGCCTTTCAAAACACCCAAGGACACTTCACAATAAAAACAATAAAACAAAGCACGTAACAATAAAACCCATAAGCCATGATGTCTCAAACATCAAATTAACTCTTTTTTCCCCCTCCTTTCTTGTCATCTGTCCTAGCAACAAGACAACCAGAAGCTTCAGACACTTCTCAAGACGCAGGGCATCAACTTCTGATTATTAATTCATTTAAATCTTGCAACTTTGTGGCGTTTTTTTGCCCCCCCACACATACATCCACGCATTAATTTCTGAATTGCTTGATTCGTTCAGCTGATGATTGTCAGTTTTCTACCATCGCTAATCCATTTTTTTGCTCTTCTATGCAATTACAAATTCCCCATTTGGATCAGAGGACATGTTGGACATGATCTGAGGACAGTCTGGATGAAGTTTCTCAATCAAACAAATGGAAAGAAGAAGTCAATGGGCAGTTTAGCATCGATGGTGGGCGTCGCTCGGTAACCAGGTAGGGCGGCAGCAGAAATAGCGTTGAATTTTACTGAAGTATGAATTGCGAGTGCATCACTGCCTCTGATAAAACCATCCTATGAAAGAAATACAAGAGTTCATGAGGATTGCATAGTTTGTTGACAAAACTTCAAGGACAACCGACACCTCCCGTCAAGTTGCGTCCATAATTTGTCAAATCACTTCAAATGACTTCTACTGAGCGGGCGTATTTTGGACAAAGATTCCACCGCATATTTATGGCTATATTTTACCTTTTAAGACTCGCGCTGAATATTCATTCAAGAAGTCTTATTTTTGAGTTGGTGACGATACCCTACGTGACGTCACGGAGGCAACGCCCGTGACCGAGAAAGCGACACAAAATGCATTTTTGGTACTTTGTTTGCTCTGAAAATACCGTGTTGATGGCGAAATGAGAAGGAAAACTACATAAATAACGCCATGGTGAATCGTTGTGTGTTGCACCAAGACTACTATTTGATACTAGTTGACGCAAATTCCCAGCAGACAAATCAGCCCATTTCCAACGGAGCTTGTGCGCCATCTTGTGCATTTTCTGGGTGCTACATTGGAGTCCTGATGGCTCGAATTGATACGGAAGGACTTCTTTCATCGATTGCAAACATTTATGCTTTCCTCTTCAGAACTATTTGAATCATATTCATAACTGGATGAGTAACAAGAAAGCATCTTCTCCCAATCTGAACTCTCTGAAGCCATTGTTTTGATTCTGGAGCAAGGCAGTGTGTGACCAATAGTGACATCACGGACAAGGGGGCGGGACTTTCTGAAATCGCCCAGTTTTCCGAGCTCATTTTGTAGCAGTTTTAGGACACTTGAAGTCATTTTTATCGGTGTTTTGCATTTAACTAAAAATATTAGCCTGCGTGTTTTGGGTATTTTAGATGCTATAAAACGTTTTTCTGATGTCAGTTAGGAAACAAAAAAAAAATGGTGTCGGTTGTCCTTGAAATGATTGAATCTTTCATCACTTTGCTGCTGTGAAATGTAAATTTCTCCACTGTGAGACTAATAAAGGCATATCCAATCCAATCCAATCCAAAACTGTCCAAACTAGATTTCCAATCCAACTAGTGTCATCAAATAGGTTGTTAGGTTGAACTAGTGGCTTTTGATTTGAATTTAACTTATCCGATCGTGATGACACAACACAAATTCTCAAATTTTAGGTCGATTGTAGCAGCTGCTTGGCAGTTTTATAGCCAAGCATCGCATCATCATATGGGTCAAAGGACGACAGAGCAGACAGAGGTGTACATAGGTTAGCTTTTAAGACCCAAAAAATACCATAGGCAGTATTTGCGTTTTTTTTTTGTACAGTGATACCTCCTCAACTTACGAACTTGTTTCCCAGACAGAGTGTGTAAGGCAAAAAGTGGATATCCCAAAAATTAATTTCCCATAGGAAACCATTAAAATGAGAATAATCCGTTCCCAGGTCCCCATAAAACAATTTTCTACGAAATAAACCTTAAAACTACACATAATAGACCTTATTTTATGTATAATAAATGTGCTATTGTATTGTAATTAAAGAAATAAACTACCGTATAATGAAGTGGTTTTATTGACCTTTGTGATGGTCGTTGATGTCGTTGCCTCTTGATGATATCCGAGTGAAGTTGCCGTGATTTCTCGGCGGTGTCACACTGTCCCCTGCGAGCTGCTTTTCGTTAATCCAAATCAACCAGATTTTTTCAACCTCTTCTATTGCCAGAGACCGTTGCTTAGACAACACAGAAACACCCATAGCTACACGTAGCAATGGTCGACTTAGCGTACTGGTACGCTAATACACACAAACGCACACCTCGTTCGTGTTTTTCGATGATCTTCTTCTGCTTGACCGTAATTTTCTTTTATGTCCTCTTCGGTTTAACACGAGCCTGTGGTGGGGTCCCATAATAGCTAAAGTACTCCACTCGATAACAAACCACGTCTGCACTCAAAGAAAGGGGGTGACAAAAACTAGTTCGCCAGCCACCTATGGTATCACTATTTGTATTTCGCGAACAGTTTGGAGCTCATTGTGTTAGTGTGCAGTATATAAAGTAACGCGTTGGCTCGACGACCTACCAAATTGGTGCTATTGGTTCGGATGACTTCCGTGACACTCACGATCTGAGCTTGGGGATTCCACAAGGAACCGTATTTGTTCCATTCGATCACCAAGTCAAGTGATAACGGGATACTGCAAACCTGTGAAGCCTGCAAATGAAAATCAGAATCATCTTTATTGATTAGTATGTAGAACACAGAAGGAATTTGTCTCCGGTGGAACACGCTGCACTAGTATCATCATAAAGAAAATAGCAAAGAGGCACTATAAAGTTCTGTTTGGGTTACTGTTTAAAGAGTTGATGGCGACGGGGAAGAAGCTGTTTAAATATCTGCTGGATTTGGTGCGCATGGATCGGTAGCGCCTGCCTGAGGGGAGTCGCTGGAAAAGGTGGTGGGCAGGGTGCGGAGGGTCCCGTAGGATTTTCCGCGCCCTTGTTTCAATTCTTGCAGTGTGCAAAATAGGGGAGTTTCAAAGCTTTTGTGAAACAAACACAAACTAGGAACTTGCTTTCTATGTGAATCCTTCCGACTGCAAATCGATATTTATCAAATGAATGGAAATAAAAAGAATTTGTTCCAGCAAGACCTGGTCCCTTTTTTGTGCAGCAGGTGTCATGGAAAAGCAATTCCTTGACAAAATTCCTGACGGAATGACCTCAAATAGATAGCTAGCTAGCTAATAGCTACCTAAGAGATAGATGAAGCCCAGCATAACCGTGCCTTTTCTTGAACCTTGTCCAGTGTGTGTTTGATAAGAGAATAGACAGAATAGAAGTTATCATATTTAAAAGTCCCATGCTTAGTTGGCTGCCAACCACAAGGCCCACAATGGAAGCACAGAAAACCTGGGGTCAATCTGAGGTGAACAGACACAGCCTGTTAAACTGGCATCCTCATGTAGGAGATCTGTCTTTGGACTAATTTAGGACTTGGTCAACTCCTTCACAGGACATAATTTAGGACTTGGTGAAGTCCATCAACACCCGAAGAAAGCAATTGAGGATTAGAACGTTGACTATCTTGGAAAATGATAGAGAATAGACAGAAAACAAGTTGTCAGTAGCAGATCTGACCTTGGACTAATGTCTGACTTGGTAAACTCCTTCGCAGGAAGAGGTCATTAGCCAAGTTACAAATCTATCGGTTCAGGGAAAGATGGCTAATTAAAATGTCTATGTGCTGTTGTTTATAGTTGTTGGTGCTTGGGATGTCCAGGGGTGTGGTATTCGAATTAAGTAGTCCATGTTTTACTAATGTCTCACTTATATGTGCATATACTCTTAATAAATAGCTTGGCAAAGAGCTGCAGAGGTTGGGCGTCGGATATGAATGACTGTGTCCCCTGCCGGCAGTAAAAGACAATCTTCCTGCGTTTGAGCCTTTGTTCACAGTGTCCGTCCGACCGAATATCTCTGACACCGTACAAGGGAAATTAGCTCCCCGCTAAAAAGCAACTGACACAATTAAACAGAATTGAACATCTCCGACAACCTCTTGATTGTGTCCATGTAAGTTTTCTGTTTCAAGCAGACGATGCTTACCCTGTGATTATAATCCCGCTTGATCGGCAACCAGTGGAGGGAATCGTGCAATTTGGACTTTCCAAATGCAGCAACATATTGCGGTTGAGTTTGCCCTCGCAGAACATCAACCACAACCTGAGAAACCAGCGAGCAATTGGATGCTTCTTCCAATCTGGACCAGACAGAACAACATCCAGTCACATAGTGGAGAACATTTTGTTGGAGTGAGCTAAGTGGCTCTGCTCTGAATAACAAAGAAAATAAAAATCATGCCTTAATGTGCAGCCAGATCTTGAATTGACACCAAACAAGACAGGAGAACGTGGATCAGGACTGTTCAGACAGTTTTGGGTGGAGGAAATGGGGAGAAGGGACAGTGTGTCTCCAGGGTTGATGTTTCGCACCATTCCTGTAAGAACAACTGTTAAGGACAACCGACACATTTTTTTGGTTTCCTAAGTGACATCAGAAAAACCTTTGATAGCATCTAAAATACCAAACACATGCAGGCTGATATTTTTAGTCAAATGCAAAACACCAAAATGTCCAAAATCTGCAAAAAAAAATTCAGAAGGTCCCGCCCCCTTGTTCGTGACGTCACGCCAAGACGTCTTGCATTGCTGGAGAATCAAAACAATGGCTTCAGATTGGGAGAAGATGCTTTCTTGTTACTCATCCAGTTAGGAATATGATTCAAATAGTTCTGAAGAGGAAAGCATACATGTTTGCAATCCATTAAAGAATTTATTCCGTGCCATTTTGTGGTAACATTGGGGGGAAATGTATCACACAAAAAGAGGCAGAAAATGGCCACCAAGCTCCGTGTGATTAATTACTCATCCCGTTTCCACAGGCTGTTAAGTTCCTTCCATGGAGCTTGGTCGCCCTCTTCTGGCGGCTTTTTGGTGCAACACGAGGCTGCAATGTGTCTTTTTTTCGGTCAGGGGCGTTCCTTCAGTGACGTCACGTACGGACTCATCACCAACTCAAAAACAAGACTTCCGGAATATTCAGCGCGAGTCTTAAAAGGTCAAATAGAGCTTAAATATGCGCTGGAATCTTTGTAAAATACGCTCAGTCGAAGTCATTTGAAGCCATTTTACAAATGATGGACACAGCTTGTCCGGAGACGTCGGTTGTCCTTTAAGGACAATTGAAGGCAAGGAAACGAAACAAGTTATTGTTCGTTAGAAGACCAATCGGAACCAGAAAACCTTTATTCGTCCCACAATGAGGACATTTGCAGTCCACAGCAGCAATTTGAAAAAGGGGATGGGCTGGTAGTGGCGGTGAAAGGATACAAAAACAAGATATTCTAAGCATAGTAAAATAAAATATAAATGTCAACTGTAAATGTGCAAAACCGTTTCATTAAAAAAATGGACATAATGCAAGTCTCAAGAAAGTCATATTGATATATGTAACTGTATTGCATCCCTTGAGAGTTTTGAAAAGCACTTCTAAAAGAAATGTATTATTATTATTATTATTATGTTTCGGAATGTTGCAACAGTGGTGTCATAATAAGACAACAGCCATGCGGTACGAGTGATATTTTAGTATAGCGGTTAGCAGCTAGCGCTTTCAGCTATCTATTAGCGACCTGTGAGCTAGCTAACTGTCTATTAGCTATCTATTAGTTAGCTATTGAGATTTATATGTATTTGAGTTATTCCGGGTTGAGTGAACGCTGGCGCGTGTGGCTGCCGCTGCTCACCAAGAGAAAAACTTTATCCTGTGACTGTCAAGTGATCTTGAGAGTTTTGAAAGGTGCTTATAAATGAAATGGATTCTTGTACTTATTATTATCAACCCATATTTACAATACAAGTGTCCAGTTGTTTTTTTGTTTGAAAGGATATTCAGCAGTTTCTTGTCCGGACAAAATGGCGAGTCCGACGATGTAACCCAGATTTCCACTGTCATGGAATGGCACGTTGTTATTGGCCTCCTGTTGGATGACAGTTCGCAACTCAAATCAGTGCTCGGCCCAACTGCAAAAAGTCAAGCCTCCATTACGGATGTCCACTTTGAGCAAGGCATCGTCTCCGCCACATCAACTCATGTTTTGGCTAATCCGATATTGGATTTGGATTAGCCTTTAATAGTCTCGCAGTGGAGAAATGGACATTTCACAGCCGCAAAGTCATGAAACGACAAGGAAAGGAAAGGAAGAAGTAGAAAAACAAAATCCAGGAGCTGCTGTAAAGTCAGCCACTCTCTCGGCGCCATCTTGAAGACAAGCTTTAGTAATACCTGAATAAATTGGATGGAGAACTCCTGTTCCAGGGAAAGCGCCGTGGCCTGAAAGTTCCCAAGTAGCAGATGCGCAGCAGCATTCACGATTTGCCCTGCATCGTTGTACTTCACCAAGTATGCCACCTGAGAAAACGACAAGAACACTTTTTCATCAAAGCGCAAAAGCCTTCACTAAATCGCCATGGCGGGGTGACATTCAATTTGGATCGTTCGGACAATAGACTGCTTAGGCAACATAGGCTTAGTGTTACCGGAGCATGTTGGGCAATCAGGCCAGTCGTCAGCCAGGGCAATCAGTGGAGCCGCAAGGTGTGTGCTATGGTATTATAATTAAAGAAATAAACTGTACTGTACAATAAAGTGGTTTTATTGACCTTTGTGATGGTCGTTGATGGCTTGATGGAACGGAGTGGCCGCTCTCATCAGCATGAAACACTTGATGAGGAACGTAACCTTCTTCTTCCACCATTTTGAGGAATGATCCCTTGGAGGTGCTTTCTCTGCCATCATTTTACCTAGTTCCTCAACAATGGTGTTCTGTTTAGCTGGGTTGATTGCTTTTTGCATCAAGTATACAGATGGCTTGTGCGGGTTATGTGTGGAGCCTGATTGGTGGGAATTTTAACCTTGCAGTCTACACTCTGCCTTCGGAACTATCAAAGTTGAAACGAGTCCAAATGTCACTGTTTTCTATCCCTTTTCTCACGCTGTCTCTCTCTGTCGTCTGCCTGTCTCTTTAATGTTTAAACCACCTCGCCTCACTGCTGCGTTCTTGACCAATCACGTGGCTTTAACCGAAGACTGGGGGTGGGGAATAGAAGACAAAAATGAGCCTGCTGACATTTTCTTGTTAGAACAGGCTCGTCCGCGAACGACACATTACTCATTGTGTCGCTCCGTGTGTATCCTGAAAAATAGTTTGTATGCCAAGGTAAAATCTTCATAAATTTAACGTTGGTAAACTGAAGGGCTTCGGAAAGCGAGGTATCACTGCACCTCGAAGGTCGCAAAGCGCTGTGCAAGTATGTTACCAGTTGTCAAAAGTTTTCAACTTACCTTCAAAACAACATTTGCACACACATTTGGATTCAGGAGATACGGCGTCATGTTTTTCTCATCATGGATCGTGACTTCGTTTTGAAATCCATCGGAAGACTGCAACGCCACTGAAGCTATCTCCACGGGAACCACCTGAGAAGCACTCAAACAAAGGTCAATCATCTGTTATGTGTCTATCTGTCTGTCAGTCCATCTATCTAGCTCTCAAGCTATTTATTTATCTAGCTAGCTCTCAAGCTATCTATTTGCTGGCTCTCAAGCGAGCTAACTCTCAAGATAGCTCGCTCTCTAGCTGTCTATCTAGCTCTCAAGCTATCTATCTAGCTAGCTCTCAAGCCATCTATCTATCTATCTATCTATCTATCTATCTATCTATCTATCTATCTATCTATCTATCTATCTATCTATCTATCTATCTATCTATCTATCTATCTATCTATCTATCTATCTATCCATATATCCAGCTCTCAAGCTAGCTAGATAGCTCTCTAGCTATCTATCTAAATAGCTATCTAGCTCTCAAGCTAGCTAGCTCTCTATCTAGCTGGCTCTCAAGCTAGCTATCTCTCTATCGAGCTGGCTCTCAAGCAAGCTATCTCTCTCTCAAGCTATCTAGCTAGCCATCTAGCTAGCTAGCTATATAGCTAGCTATCCATCGATATAAATCTTAATCGGTTGGGACTTAAAATGTCTCAATGATGTGTGTATATGTAACAACAAGCTTCTTTTGCATAGACTTTTAAGTGATGTTTTTTTAGCCTGTTCTGTGCTCTGTACTGCCCTCTTGTGGACTAATATTTTTGCTTTCTATCATCAGTTTATGAATTAAACACAGCAACATTTTAACCATTTTGCAATCACAAATTTATCGATGAAAAGGTTTCTTCAGCCGTCATCTGTACTTCTTTCAAGGTGTTTCGCCTCTTATCCAAGAAGCTTCGTCAGCAAACTAAAATCTTTTGCTGGTAGTATCGGCCCTATATATATCCCTACTCTCCAGACGGATATATATAGGGCCCAAACTACCAGTAAGACTTTAGTTTGTTGACAAAGCTTCTTGGATCAGAAGCGAAACGTCCGACACCTTCAAAGAAGTCCAGATGACGGCTGAAGAAACCTTTTCATCGATGGACCACTCCTGTACGACTGAGAGCTTACACAGACAAATCACAAATTTGTTGAATAATTTTTCATTGGAAAGTATTAAAAAAAGCATACTTACAGTGGCGCCTTCATTTTCCCCCTGTAACAACATACATAGAAAAAAATGGTCATGGCATGACAAGGAATTTGTCTCCGTTAGAACACGCTGCACTAGTATCATTATAAGAAAAATGGAGGCACTATACGGGCGACGGGAAATCTGCTGGATTTAGTGCGCATGGATCGGTAGCGCCTGCCTGAGGGCAGTAGCTGGAAAAGGTGGTGGGCAGGATGTGGAGGGTCCAGTAGAACTGAATTCCATTCAGTTTGATTCAGTGAGCTAGCTTTGCAGTTACAGGATTAGCTATAGCTAGCTATCTGTTAGCTTTCTATTAGCTATAGCTAGCTATTCATTAGCTATCAGCTATCTATCAAGCTTTCTATCTTGACTCAAACTTCTCCTGTGACTGTAAAGTGACTTTGAGAGTTTTGAAAGGCGCTGAGAAATGAAATGTGTTATTATTATGACTATTATTATTATTATTGTTATTATTATTATTATTATTATTAGTGGTAGTAGTAGTAGGATCTAGCTAGCTATCTATTAGCTATATAGCAATCTAGCTAGCTAGCTAGCTTTCTTATCTATTTGACTTACTTCTGGGTTGAGTGAACGGTGGCGCGTGTGGCTGCCGCTGCTGACCCACAGAAAAACTTGTGACTAAAGTGATCTTGAAAGGCGCTTCTAAATGAAATGTATTATGATTATTATGATTCTTATTATGATTATTATTATTAGTAGTAGTATCTAGCTAGCTATCTATTAGCTATCTAGCTAGCTAGATAGCTATTAGTTTATAAATGAAATTTATTATTATGTAAAATGTCCTTGAGAGTTTTGAAAGGCGCTTATAAATGAAATGTATTAGTAGTAGTAGTAATAGCACTATTATCTATTAGCTATATAGCGAGCTAGCTAGCTATCAGCTATCTAGCTAGCGATCTGTCTATTTCAGTTACTTCCGGGTTGAGTGAACGTTGGCGCGTGTGGCTGCCGCTGGATTACTATGGATTATTATTATTATTATTATTATTATTATTAAAATAGCCACAACACATCCAGTCATCTCAAAATGGCCACTTGGAGATTTAAGCGCTGCTCCACAAGCACACAAGCAAAGTCAGGCGTGTGGTGTGACGTGTCGTGTCACTCACAGCATGGAGTCTGATGTTCGTGTAGGTATTTTGGCTGATGGCTGGTAGAGAGCTGCATTCCTCTTTCAGATCCACATGCCGAGAACACCGACTTGTCCTCTCCACTAGGAATGCTGTTAAAGACAACAAAAATGGGATCATCACTGCCATTTGACTGTCATGGCAGCCAGCGAAGAGACAGCCAATAGCTAGCGAATAGATAGCTAACAGCTAGCGAACAGATAGCTAACAGCCAGCAATGGATTGGAAATGGATACATTTTTGTACATCGTCTGCCATTCAATGAGTTAATCAAATCAAGCGCAATGCTATTTAATATTTGCTTTCAACATTTAGCTTGTAGTAGACGTGCACGTTCCACCATGACGTCCCTGATCCACTGGTGGAAAGACGCTTTGATCCTCTCCTCTTTCATCGAGAACTGCTTCATGTCACAAAGAGGGTACAGTAAGTGCTGAAGAATGAATGACTCTGTGTCTTTGTGTTGTCATGTCCATAATGTTCATGATAGTAAGACAGTAAGTACCTGCAGGACTGTGGTCCACGCAGTCGTGAGAAGTACCAGGACCTGGCAGGTAAAACATTCCCATTTTTCCATCTTCTCCAACAGACATGATTGCAACTCCGTACTGAAAGACGGAAACAACGGATCATTTGCACATGAAACAGTACAGTAATACCTTGGCTTATGAACTTAATTGGTTCACTGACAGAGTGTGTTAGGCGAAAATTGTGTATCCCAAAAATTCATTTCCCATAGGAAACCATTAAAATGAGAATAATTCGTTCCCAGGTCCCAATTAAACATCATTTTCTACAAAATAAGCCTTAAAACTACACAAAATATACCTTATTTTATGTATAATAAATGTGCTATGGTATTATAATTAAAGAAATAAACTGTACTGTATAATAAAGTGGTTTTATTGACCTTTGTGATGGTCGTTGATGGCTTGATGGAATGGAGTGGCCGGTTTCCTCAGCATTAAACACGACAAAGTCAGCTTTAGTGTCAAATATGCTAATATTTATTTAATACACTTGATGAGGAACGTAGCCTTCTTCTTTCACCATCTTGAGGAATGATCCCTTTTAGGTGCTTTCTCTGCCATAATTTTACCTAGTTCCTCATCAATTGTGTTCTGTTTAGCTGGGTTGATAGCTTTTTTCATCTAGTGTACAGATGGCTCGTGTGGGTTGTTTGTGGCGCCTGATTGATGGGATATTTTAACCTTGCAGTCTACACTGCCTTTGAATTATGGTTAAAGTTGAAACGAGTCCAAATGTCACAGTTTTCTATCCATTTTCTCACTCTCTCTGCTTGTCTCTTTAACGTTTAGACCACCTACCCTCACTGCTGCGTTCTTGACCAATCACGTGGCTTTCACCAAAGACTGGGGGCGGGGAATAGAGGACAACAACTACCATTTTGTTGTTAGAAGAATGGGCTCGTTTGCGAACAACATATCACTCATTGAGGGAGCTCCGTGTGTATCCCAAAAAAAGTTCATATGCCAAGGTAAAATTTTCAGAAATGTAACGTTCGTAAACAAAAAGTTCGTAAGCCAAGGGCTTCATAAGGTTTCACTGTATTGGATTGGATTGGATATGCCTTTATTAGTCTCACAGTGGAGAAATTTACATTTCACAGCAGCAAAGTGATGAAAGGAATGAAAGTAGAAAAACAAAATACATGAGCTGCTGGAAAGGCAGCCACTCTCGCGGCGCCGTCTTGAAGTCAAAAGAACAAAAATAAAAATAGAAAATGCTCACTTGTTAAACATACTTACCTGGTAAAATTTGGCAGGGATAAATGTAGACATGTCATTATTCACCGGTGAAGGGAAAGAAAAGCTACTAAACTGCTTGAAGAGCAAATCGAAGTTTCCCGACAATGGAAGAGGAGGGGCGGGAAAATAAAATCCATTCACACCTGAGGAAAGTAATTCATGATTAGAATGTTGACTTGGAAACTTGGAAAATGATAGCGAATAGACAGAAAAGAAGTTATCATATTTAAAAGTTTCATGCTTAGAAGGCCCACAATGGAAGCACAGAAAATCTGGGGTCAATCTGAGGTGAACAGACGCAGCCTCTTAAACTGTCATCTACATGTAGGAGATCTGGCCTTGGACTAATTTACGACTCGGTAAACTCCTTCACAGGGAGAGCACATTAGCCAGGTTACAAATCTATCAGTTCATGGAAATGACAACCAATTAAAATGTCCAAGTTCTGTTGTTTTATAGTTGTTGGTGATTGGGACATCCAGCGGTGTGATATTCAAATCTAGAAGACTATGTTTTACTCATGTATCACTGAAATTTGCATATACTCTCAATAAATAGCTTGGCAGAGGGCGGCAGACGTTGGGCCTCGGTCATAAATGGCTGCGTCTCCAAAAGACAATCTTCCTGTGTTCGAGCCTTTGTTCACAGTGTCCGACTGAATATGTCTGACAGAAACGAAGCAAATTCCATAAAGGACATAAACCATCTACCACACACACACACACACACACACACACACACACACACACACACACACACACACACACACACACACACACACACATTCATGTTTGAACATCCCTGTGAGGTCTGCGTAACTCCAGATAAGGAGTGAGAAGCCTTTAGAATGAAAAACTTGTGAGGACCGACCAAAAGGTCCTAGCTTGTCAAAAATGTCCTCACTACGTTGATATAAAATCATAGTGATCCTCACAAAAGTAGCCATACAAACTCACAGACACACACACACATATGCACACACACACACACACACACACACACACACACACATTCCTGTTTAAACGTCTTTGTGAGGTCTGGGTAACTCCAGCTAAGGATTGAGATTGAGAGAAATTAAATGTATGATTATTATTATTATAATAATTATTTCCCATTCTTGCTTGATTTATCCTTCAACAGTCCGGGAAAGTATTGAAAGCTTTTTTTTTGTTGTTGCTAAAAACAAAGACTATTTAGGACTTACGAAGTGACTGAACGCAGAAACTGTGATGAGATGTCTCTTGTTGGACAAAGGACTGCAACTGGGAGTAACCCTCCACAGTGTCTTGCAATGAATAGGATGCAGTGGCATGGCTGCAGAACTGCTTGTTGCCACTACAAAAAAAACAAGTTGTTTAAAGAACAACCGACGTCTCCGGACAAGTTGTGTCCATAATTTGTAAAATGGCTTCCAATGACTTCCACCGCATATATCGATATTTTACGTTTTAAGACTCGCGCTGAATATTCCGGAAGTCTTGTTTTTGAGTTGGTGACGAGTCTGTACGTTACGTCACTGAAGGAACGCCCCTGACCGAAAAAAGGACATTGTAGCAGTTCTTCCATCACGTCAATGCATTTTGCTGTACTTGTTTGGTCTGAAAATGTCGTGTTGCACCAAAAAGAGGCATTATATGTATAGCTTGGTATCTATTCACTATCTAGCTAGCTGGCTATCTAGCTAGGTATCTGTTAGCTAACGATTTGCTGGCGGACTAGCTAGCTTTCTATCTGTTTGAGTTACTTCCAGGTTGAGTGAACGCTGGCGCGTGTGGTTGCCGCTGCTCACCCACAGAAAAATGTATCCAATGACTGTAAGTGACCTTGAAAGGCGCTTATAAATAAAATGTATCATATTATTATTACTACTTGCCTGGTGGTGTGCACTAAGCAGCGAGTGAACAGAGCCATCTCCTGACTACATTCTTTGTCGCAGCAGCAGTTGACGTCGCAGACACCAGCGCGCTCATCACAGGAACACACATTGCCAACTAGCACGTAGAAGCAAGACACATGATACACAGTATAAAAATATACTGAATGAAGTGTAGCGTACTTTGGAGAAAAAAATACATCTCATTAAACATAAAACACAACTTAGACAATAAGTAGGTACGCTACAGTGAGCTATATTCCACCGCGATTGTTTCTGTCCAGTGAAGCGAGCGCACTCTGTACTCGCAGTCGTATGTCGTTGCATTTTTGTGAAGCACGTCATGGTTTTTGGTGGGATTTTCCAAGTTTATGATGACGTATTACATATGTTTCCCTTCATGCTGGTTCTTGAAATTTCCCAATACGACAACGAGAAACGGGGGAAAACTTGATTGAAGTTGATGCTCTTTTTGCTAACACTACAGTTTATAAAAGTGAGTAAGTTGTATTTTTATAACTCATACAAGTGGTAGAATATATATTTTTCTCCATAACTGCCAAGTTTGAAGCAGAAAGAAGCATTAGCATCTATATTTCTAGAGCTTGCAATTTTCTATCCTCGTATTCAGTGACAGCCATTTTGGATTTCTGATGAAATCTGCCTGCATTCGATCGTTCATATTTGCTCATTTATATTTTGAATCTTTTCTTGTGTTTTCTGTTCTCATTTAGAATTTCAAAAGCTTTCCAATGATACCTTACTCTTTAAGATCTGCCAAAAATTGAGAAAGTTATGATCGTTTAAACTGTAATAAAGAACTCGGCCACAGATTTCCATTGTTTTAACTGTGTTACAAGCAGAGAATCCCCTATTTTCAAAATTTAAAAAATCCATTATTTCCTTATTATTTGTCATAGAACAATAATCTGTACATCATTTGAAAGCTATTTAATTACACTTTAATATGGTATTAGAAAATGTTTGATTAATTATTATTGAAAATTATTATCATCCCTACAATAAGCACTCATATTTCATGCACAGCAAATATACTATGAAATGCTATTTTTTTTACTTCGCGATTGAAAACACCACAACAATTGCATATTTCGAAGTTGTTGAAATAGCCGTCATAACATATTAATGACATTTAAATACAACGAGTTCTTAGTTACCGTCAATCATTGGCGTCGGTAGATGGCCAGAGACGGGCAGTGGCTCAAAATGAAATACTTGTTCATTTGCAATTTGCGTAATCGTGTAACTCGTGTGTGAAGTGAGTAAATCAAAGTAAACCAACGTGGAACTTTCCACAGACTCGTCGTGTGTGGCATTAATATCGGCGATAAGTGTTGAATTCACGTTGTGAGCAGGAAAGGTTTCGTTGGAGACGACTTCTGCAAAAACGAATAACATCTCCACGCATCCGAGAGGGAACCAAATCCGAGCAATAGCAAGCGCCATATTTTGTTTACGTTCGTTACTATGGTCAGGTTTAATCCGACAATTTCCGGTTAGTATATGCCCCTCCTCTCTCTCTCGCACACAATCCCGCCCCTTTTTAAATCGTACATGTACAGATCATTAGCGCCGTCTACTGTGTTGGAGTGTGTAGTGATGGTCAAATTCCGGCTCTTTTCAGAGAGCTCTTGGCTCCCAAATGGCTCCTCAGTTTTTTGTTGTTGCTTCAATTAAATAACTACAAAAAAATCGTGTACAATTACGTGAAAAACGAATTATGTAATAAAATACACTATATCAAATATGTTTTTATTTATATGGCGTTATTTATATGTGCACAGAGTTAGTGAATGCTAACTTTGACTTTCCCTGTTGTTACTCTGGTCTGATGATCAGCTATCACTAATTTGCTATTCATATTAATAATGCTATCATACCAACGAGTAAAAAATATCATAATTGAATAATAATAATAACAGCATAATGTGATAAGGATAATGTTGTCCACCTGTCTACCCGAACGTCCCCCCCGTCCCCCTTACCGCAGCGTGTGTCTGTAATTCCCCCCTCCCTCCTCTCCCACGGATATCGACCAATCGCGTACGGCTTTAACCGAAGACTGGGGGCGGGGAATAGAGGACAAAAAAACGTCGGCTCCCATTTCCGGCTCCTTGTTATGAGCAGGCTCTCTTCGTTCACTTCCGCGATCCGGCTGTACGTACCGGCTCGTTCGTGAACGACACATCACTAGTGTGTGGTACGTATGCTTGCATATGTTCCTTCGCTCTGTGTTGCAACAGGGATACAATAGTGTACATTTACTGTACGAGTTGCTTGTTCTGTAGCCACAAGGGAGCATAAACCAGTGTTTTCTTGTGCCGGTCCCAAGCCCGGATAAATTAGATTAGAGGGTTGTGTCAGGAAGGGCGTCCGACGTAAAAGCTTGGCCAAAACAAACATGCGAATCAAACCTCTGAAAGATGGAGGACAATGATTCGCTGTGGCGACTCCTTGAAGGGAAAAGCCGAAAGGAATAAAAGAAAACACGAAGACATACTGTACTGTCTATTTGCACATAAAACTAAAAGCCGTGTTTTAATCAAATCGCCTTTCCCGAACACGACACTTGACTCCTCCCGGCTTCCTTACACCAGGAAGTGACGTAGATTGACAGCAGCGGTCTTGGTTGTTCCAATCTTGAACAAAAAGAAAACAAACGGGGAACGCCGGTCTGTCAACATGAATTAACACAACAAATATTCATATCGAAACGTTTGGAAACGTTTGACGATTGGCAAAAAGTCGCTCAAACAGAAGTGACTAAACGGATATCCGGGAGGAGGTTGCGATCCCAAGAAGCTGTCAGTGGGTAAGTGGAGTAGATTATGCTTATTTTATTCGTTACTGTGTTATGTTGACTGGTTAAAGACACTGATGACACCTCGGGAATTTACATGACAACCTCGATCTTCAACAAACTAAACTGAACATAAATGCTAAAACAACAAAATGATTTACCATAGTAAATACTGTACATTATTTGATCGATTACCTGATTTGAGTTATAAAGTAAATAAGTTCGAAGTATAAGTTACTTTATTAGTTATAAATGACAACTCATTTTGCCAACTCATATTATTTGTTATTTAGTTTTGTTGTTGTTGTTATTTTGACTTAAAGACGGCGCCGCGAGAGTGGCTGCGTTTCCAGCAGCTCATGTACTTTGTTTTTCTACTTTCATTCCTTTCATCACTTTGGTTTGGATCGGATTGGATTGGATATGCCTTTATTAGTCTCACAGTGCTTTGCTGCTGTGAAATGTAAATTTCTCCACTGTGAGACTAATAAAGGCATATCCAATCCAATCCAATCCAGTTATGAATATAGTTCAAATAGTTCTGAAGATTATTTGCCAAAATTTGAAAATTAGAACAATCCCTGAAAAATTATTTGCCAAAATTTTGAAAATGAGAAAAATCCCAGAAAAATGATTTGCCATAATGTAGAAAATTAGGAAAATTCCAGAAAAATTATTTGTCAAAATTTTGGAAAATTAGAAAAATGCCTGAAAAATTATTTGTCAAAATTTTGAAGATTAGAAAAGTCCATGAAAAAATATTTGCCAACATTTTGGAAATTAGAAAAAAAAAAAAAAAATCATTAACCAAAATTTTGAAGATTAGAAAAATTCCAGAAAAATTAATTGTCAAAATTTTAAAAATTAGAAAAATGCCTGAAACATTATATGACAAAATATTGAAAATTAGAAAAATCCCAGTAAAATGATTTACCAAAATTTTGAAGATTAGAAAAATGCCTGAAAAATGATTTACCAAAATGTTGAAGATTAGAAAAATGCCTGAAAAATTGTTTGCCAAAATTTTGAAAATTAGAAAAAAATACAATTGAAAATGAGAATAATCCATTCCCAGGTCCCCATAAAACACAATCCTCCACCAAATAAGCCCCCAAACGACACAAAACATACCCCACTCCATGTACAATAAATATGTGTCATCATAAATCCCACGAAAAACCATGACGTACTTCACAAAAATGCAATGAATCTACGACTGCGAGTACAGAGTGCGCTGGCTTCACTGGACAAAATCAATGGCGGTGGAATATAGCCAACTGGAGCGTACCTACTAGGAGCCATTTTTTTTTTTTAACGTGTTACTGTTCTGAAATGTGTTACTCGCCACAGGGTTTAACATCTCGTAATGGAGTTATCTCTGAGAGATAAGCTCTCAGAGCTTGTCGAGGACCTTACCACTTCTGGACAGCCGAATATCGACAAGGAAAAAATAAAGGAAGTCAAGAAAATATGCAAGTAGGTTAACTCCTTATTTTTAATTTTTATACATATATATTTTTAACTCATTCGCTCACCCTGTTTTTTTTTTTTTTGGTCATTGTCACTCAAATTCCAGGGCGCACAGAATATTGACTTTTAGCAGTGTTTGAAATAACGTCTGCCCGGATGACAGGGGCGTACAACTTTTACGTCGGGCGTACAACTTTCAAAACCTCTCGGCCCGGGTGGCCGACAACGTCTTCAAGAAAAAAAACAAAAAGATTTTTTTTCAAATCAAACGTTTGTTTTATTCAATAAAGCGAAAGCTACAAGCAAACTGCTACAAGCAAACCGCTACCAGCAAACCGCTACAAGCAAACCGCTACGGGGCACGTGGACTCCTCTTTCTAAGCGCCTTTCAAAACTCTTAAGTACACTTTACAGTCATGGTATAGTCCGTTATTATAGGCCATTGTACCGTGACTGTAAAGTGTACTTGAGAGTTTTGAAAGGTGCTTAGAAATGACGACAACTGGAGCAAAAATCTTCAGCAAGGGATATGTACTAAAAATTAAGCAAGTGAGCATTTGTGGTAGGTACTTATTTAATTAAAAATAATCCGTTATACTTTGTAACAATGTTTTTTTTTTGTGATTAGCCTTTTTATTGTGTTTCAAGTTTGGAAAATGGGGCTTTATGTCCGGGCAGGCAACTTTTCAGAGTTGTCTGCCCTGGTGTCCGCTAACTTTTTTATCATGAGTTTCAGACACTGCTTTTAGGACTAAATAAACATGCAAAGCAGCGTGAGAAAACCTTTGACTCTCGACCTTTGCACTATGAAATCAGCGTGCTAACCACTTGATTAGCGGGCCGCCCTAGATAAGGTCCCAGAGGGCCCAATTGTATGGTTTTGTTATTTCTTAGGGCATGTGTAATTGCATAGCTGCTAACTACTCAGGTTTTGCCGTAAAAACTATGATTCTCATGATCCCATTCCGGGGTACGGGTTAATAATGAGAATTACGGTTTCCAATAAAAAAATAAATCCAAAATCGTCACAATCGTAAGTACTGTACTCAACCTTAATTCAAAACACGAGAACAGGCGATTGGCACAATGCTAGCTGTTAGCTTCCTTTAAACTAATTGCACATGCGCGTGGTACGGGTCTTTCCTTGAATCCAGATCATTCCGGGAATCAAGACTACTTTCATTCCTTTCATCACTTTGCTGCTGTGAAATGTAAATTTCTCCACTGTGAGACTAATAAAGGCAAATCCAATCCAATCCAAGACTTTTTTTTACATTGTCGTGTCATGGCATCTGCCGGAGATGTCCAACTTTGGTCCTCAAGGGACCTTGAGAGCTTTAAAGGACAACCGACGCCTCCGGACCAGTTGTGTCCATAATTTGTAAAATCACTTCAAATGACTTCTACTGAGCGTATTTGACAAAGACTCCGCCGCATATAGCTACATTTTACCTTTTAAGACTCGTGCTTGGTGACAAGTCCGTACGTGACGTCACTAAAGGAACGCCCCTGACCGAGAAAGACGCACACAATGCATTTTGCGGTACTTTGTTTGGTCTGAAAACTTTGTGTTGATCCGTGTTGATGGCAAATATAGAAGGAAAAAAATGTCAATAACGTGATGGTGAATTGTTGTGTGTTGCACCAAGACTACTATTTCATATTCAGTGACACAAATTCCCAGCAGACAAATCAGCCCATTTCCAACAGAGCTTTGGCGCCATCTTGTGCATTTTGTGGGACGCGACATTGGAGTCCAGACGGCTCGAATTGATACGGAAGGACTTCTTTAATCGAGTGCAAACATTTATGCTTTCATCCTCAGAACTACTTGAATCATATTTTTAACTGGATGAGTTACAAGAAAGCATCTTCTCCCAATCTGAAGCCATTGTTTTGATTCTGGAGCGAGGCAGTTTGTGACGGAGTATCCTGGCGTGACGTCACGAACAAGGGGGAGGGACCTCCTTAAACTGAAACTTTCTGAGGTCATTTTGAAGTAGTTTGGGGACATTTGAAGTCATTTTTATTGGTGTTTGGCATTTGACTAAAAATATCAGCCTGCGTGTTTTGGGTATAAAACGTTTTTCTGATGTCAGTTAGGAAACAAAAAAAATGTTGTCGGTTGTCCTTTCAAGTGTAAAAATCCACCATGTTTTGGTCCTTAATTTTGCTAGAAAAATCTACTCAGCAGCAGCATTTGGACAATGCTCATCGCGCACATACTGTAACCACAAAGTCCGGTGTCATTATTGTACTATAATTCATATTTTTGTTGTTGTTTGTTGGTGTTTCTTGTAGGGAGTCTAACGACTACATTGATCATGTCTACCACTCCTTAATGTCTCAGCTCAACCAAGACCATGCTGAGATCCGTCTATCAGCGTTTCAGATAGCTAGTGAACTTTTCCCAAAATCACATCACTTCAGAACACTCCTGGTGGACAACTTCCAGGTACTGTGGTAAATGTTCCTTTTAATAAAAATACAGCCGAGTTACGACCGGGTTCCGTTGCGACAAAACGGTCGTAAGTCAAATGGTCGTAAGTCGAAATCCATTCAAAATGGCCCACGTGACGTTTACACGACAGTATAGTATACAATGTCAATCTGTTGTTATTAAGCAATGTTTTCTATCGAATACTATTATATTCTAAAGTGTTTACAGTTCATTGATACATTTTATAACTTTTAGTGTCATTTTTATCATTTTATATTTCGTATTATCGATTTTTATGAATGTATAACTGTACCTGTAATGTAAAATCGCTCTCCCTGCTACCGGCCAGAAGAGGTCGCCCGATTCACACGCTTGGACTCAGGCGGACACCAAAGGAAAAAAAGCAGTGTACAGTACTGCAGGTATCTGCATTGTATAACTACCGTATTGAGTGTTGTCACGCAGTAAATTGCTGTGCAAGTATGTGACATGCGATTCAATTCTGTATAGATACATGTGTAATATTATAGGGAAATAAAAAAAACTAACAAAATAAAACAATTATGTGAAACGTTAAACATTAATGAGACAGGCACACGACAGAGAGAGAATGAGAAAATGGATAAAAAACTGAAATTTGGACTGGTTCCAACTTTGATAGTTCAAGGTTGAAATATAGATAGAGCAAGGTTAAAATATCCCATCAATCAGGCTCCACAAATGACCCGCACAACCCATCTGTACACTTGATGCAAAAAGCTATCAACCCAGCTAAACAGAACACAATTGATGAGGAACTAGGTAAAATTATGGCAGAGAAAACACCTACAAGGGATCATTCCTCAAGATGGTGAAAGAAGAAGGCTACGTTCCTCATCAAGTGTTTAATGCTGATGAAAGCGGCCACTCCATTCCATCAAGCCATTTTGTTTTTCTCCTTTCATTCCTTTCATCACTTTGCTGCTGTGAAATGTAAATTTCTCCACTGTAAGACTAATAAAGGCAAATCCAATCCATCACAAAGGTCAATAAAACTACTTTATACATTATACAGTACAATTTATTTCTTTAATTATAATACCATAGCACATTTATTCTACGTAAAATAAGGTCTATTTTGTGTAGTTTTAAGGCTTAGAAAATTAAATTAGAAAGTAGAAAATGATGTTTTATGGGGATCTGGGAACGGAATATTCTCATTTTAATGGTTTCCTATGGGAAATTAATTTTTGGCATAGACACTTCGCCTTACACACTCTGTCTGGGAACCAATTAAGTTTGTAAAACAAGGTATCACTTATCAGTCGTCCAGAACTACAACGAACGTCTACTAGTCTGCGTTGTTTGTGTTTGTGCCATTGTGAGCCATCATCTGTATCTGCAGGAATTCTTGGAGTTGACTGTCGAGACCAACTTTGAGCGACCTCTTCCTCCTCCTCAACTAGTAGCCAAGAAACTTCGATCACTTGCTATCCAGACTATCCAGTCCTGGCAATCTAAATATGGCTCAGCATACAAAAAGTTGGAGCTGGGTTATTATTTTCTCAAACAGTTTAAAAAGGTGAGCATTGTATAATAATATAAGATCTTTTCATTGCCGATTACTGTACTGTCATTCGTGTGGATAAATGTTGTGGATATTTTAAATCCCGGCAGCGTGTTTCAAATCTGGATCTGGCCTTTCTATGTGGAGTTTGCATTTGCTTATCATGATACAAATAATTTAATAATTTATCTCATCATAAAAATAATAATTTTTGTTCATCTACTTATTTTTCCTTTCATAACTTTGGTGCACTCAATTGTGAATTTGACTAACAAAGGTTAATCTAATCTGATCTAATCTAACGACAACAACAACAACAATAATAATAATAATAATAATAATAATAATAATAATAATAATAATAATAATAATAATTATTATTATTATTATAATATTTATAAATAATATATATATATATATATATATAATTTAATATAATTATATTTGTAAAATAATAATATAATATAATTATATTTGTAAAATAATAATATAATATTATAATTATATTTGTAAAATAAGAATATACTATAATTATATTTATAATATAATAATATAATACTGATATAATAATGATAAAATAATATAATATAATGATAATATAATGACAATATAATTATAGAATGATATAATTATGACGAAAACGACAACATATCCTGTGACTATAAAGTGAGAGTTTTGAAAGGTGCTTATAAATGAAATGTATTATTATGATTATTACTGTATCTGTTAGCTAGCGAGCTAGCTAGCTATCTTTCTATTTGAGTTACTTCCGGGTTGAGTGAACGCTGGCGCGTGTGGCTGCCACTGCTCACCCACAGAAAAACTTCTCCTGTGACTGTAAAGTGACCTTGAGAGTTTTGAAAGGCGCTTAGAAATGAAATGTATTATTATTATTATATTATTAGTAGTAGTAGTAGTAATAATAGTAGTAGTAGTAGTAGTAGAATGTTAGGTCTGAGCGGAGAAAAAGTGAAAAAAAAGTATACAATTTTTTATTGAAAATTAGGGGTGCGCGTTATACTCGAATGAATACGGTAGATCAATTGCTAATGTTACCTCAAAATACATCCTTTTTATTTTATTTTCTTAGGTGGACTTTCAGGATGCTGAGGCCAGGACAATTGTCGAGCGAGGACGAGAGACTGAGAGACAAAGAAAAATGGAGAGGATATACAGCAAGAAACTGAATGCAGCCATGACTGATTTGGACGGTAACTGCAAAGTACTGTATACTCATGACCAGAAGATGGACGTACCAGTCTTTCTTACTGATTCTCCAAAATGTTAAACCCTCTTACCGATTTTAGTCCACATCAAGGTTATTTCCCTAGAGCAGCTTGATTAAAATCTTCCTTGAATATCAAAGCTATAACTTGTATATCGATGAAAAGGTTTCTTCAGCCGCCATCTGTACTTCTTTCAAGGTGTCTGACGTTTCGCTTCTTATCCAAGAGGCTTTGTCAGCGAACTAAAATCTTTTGCTGGTAGTTTCGGCACTATATATATACGCAGTTTATTTCTTTATAATACCATAGCACATTTATTATACATAAAATAAGGTATATTTTGTGTAGTTTTAAGGTTTAGAAAATTAGAAAATTGTGTTTTATGGGGACCTGGGAACGGATTATTCTCATTTTAATGGTTTTCTATGGGAAATTAATTTTTGGGATACACACTTCACCTGACACACTCTGTCTGGGAACCAATTAAGTTCGTAAGCCAAGGTATCACTGTACAGAGAAGGTCAGAGGGAACTGAACTGCATTGTGTCTTTGTAGATCTGTAGAAAGCGTACGACAAGTAAATCCCATTTCTTCCATTGTAACAATATTTAGGAAACATTTTTGTCTTTTACAGACTCCTTCCCAGATATTGAGATGGCACTGACTGAATTAGACTCCTGTTTGAAGCTGCTATGTCCCGAGTTTCCACTTCTTGACACGCTGACACCAAACACCTGCTCGCTCACACAACCGACCACTGGATTTTTGTCAGATGATGAACAACCCTGCTGTAGCAAAAACATCATGAATGACACGACACAGAAGAGGCAAAAAAGCGAGGAAAAGGACAAGGAGAAAAGGGAAGAGAAAATAACGAAGAAAAATCATCTAAAAAACCCTGAAAACGAAGAATTCAACAGGACTGAGTCACAGAACCAAAGTGGGATAGAAGGAGAACAAATGTATAAGATGAAAGACAAGGACAAGACCCGATACGTAGCAGAAGAGGAGAACACGCTTCACGGAGACTCATTTATTCGAAACTCTGGCCTTATCTCTCGCTCATATTGTTTGGACTTGAAACTCAGTCCTGGTAAGTGCCATTATTCAATTTCCCTACAGGTAACATCCGATTTATGACCGCGTTCCGTTCCCACCAAACGGTTGTAAGTCAAAATGGTCAAAATGTTGAATCGAGGCTCGGTGCTAAATGACTTGCGAACGACCTGATTCGGACGCCGCAGGGGTCGGGCGGGCGTGGGTCTGGGTCGGCGGTGTTCTACCTGTTGCCCTTTCACCGCCCTTACTCCGCTCTAATTTCCCTACAGGTAACATCCGACTTACAACCGGGTTCCGTTCCGACCAAACGGTCGTTAGTCAAAATGGTCATATGTCGAAATCCATTCAAAATGTTGAATCGAGACTCGGTGCGAAATAACTTGCGAATGACCTGATTCGGACGCCACGGGGGCGGGCGTGAGTCTGGGTCATTGGTGTTCTACCAGTTGCCCTCTCCCCGGCCTTACTCCGCTCTTATTTCTCTACAGGTAACACCCAATTTACGACCGGGTTCCGTTCCGACCAAACGGTCGTAAGTCGAAATCCATTCAAAATGTGGAATAGAGACGCGGTGCTAAATGACTTGCAAACGACCCCATTCGGAGATACGGGGGTGGGCGGGCGTGGGTCTGGGTCGTCGGTGTTCTACTGGTTGCCCTCTCCCCGGCCTTACCCCGCTCATTATTATAAATGTGCTATTGTATTGTAATTAAAGAAATAAACTCACTGTCCCGTGCTATCTGCTTTTCCTTAATCCAAATCAACGTGTCGTCACATCTTATTTTTGTTTGACGCAGATCTTCATGTCCAAGAGACAGAGGATAACGAAGCTGTCGTTTCCACATTGTTCGACCTCCAAAGGCTACTCACAACTAAGCACCTACCGGCTGTTCGCCGTTGGGTTCAGGTATGTGGAAGTAGAATGCAAACCGTCAAACACTTTAAAGGACAATCGACACCATTTTTTCATTTCCTAACTGACATCAGAAAAACGTTTTATCGCATCTAAAATACCCAAAACACACAGGCTGATATTTTTAGTCAAATGCAAAATACCAATAAAAATGAATTAAAGTGTCCCAAAACTACTTCAATATGATCCCGGAAATGGCGAGTTTCAGAAAGTCCCCTTGTTCGTGACATCACGCCAGGATACTCCTTCACAAACTGCCTTGCTCCAGAATCAAAACAATGGCTTCAGACAGTTCAGATTGGGAGAAGATGTTTTCTTGTGACTCATCCAGTTATGACTATGATTCAAATAGTTCTGAAGAGGAAAGCATACATGTTTGCAATCCATTAAAGAAGTCCTTCCGTATAATTTTGAGGCATCCGGACTCCGATTTAGCGTCCCAGAAAATGCACAAGATGGCGCCGTTGGAAATTGCTACTGGGCCTCAATCTACTGTACATATGCACTTAAAAGCTAGCAAACCACTCATTTGACGACAGTGAGTTTAAAATCTTAGCGAAAGAAAATACAGTGATACCTCAGCTTACGAACTTAATTGGTTTGCAGAAAGTGTGTGTGAGGCGAAAAGTGTGTCTTCCAAAAATGTATTTCCCATAGGAAACCATTGAAAATGAGAATAATCTGTTTCCAGGTCCCCATAAAACATACATTTCTATTATATAAACCTTAAAACGACACAAAATATACCTTATTGTATGTATAACAAATGTGCTATTGTATTGTAATGAAGTCAGTCAGCTTTATTGTCAAAGAAATAAACTGTACTGTATAATAAAGTTGTTTTATTTACCTCTGGGACGGTTGTTGATGTAGTTGCCTCTTGATGATATCCGAGTGAAGTTGCCGTGCTTTCTAATAGATAGCGAATAGATAGCTAATAGCTAGCGAATAAATAGCTATTAGCAAACAAATAGATAGCTATTAGTACTTGAGACGTCATCCCATTGTGCTGAGGTAAAGAGGCTGATGCTTTTTTTTGTTCGTAGGTCTTTACGAAGTCTGGCGCTAATCAGCGCCTGTTGAGTCGAGCACTTTATCTTAAAAGCGCCCTGGAAGCTTCCCTGCTGAAATTGAGCAAGTTGAATCTTAACTCTCAGAACACACTTCACAAAAGGGTAAGTGAACAAATACGATGTCCAGTTTGTGAAAGTCGGATTGAAATTGGACTTTGAATCATTTCATTTTTGTCTTAAACGTCGATGACTTCACGATCAATTCACAAACATTTTACACAAAGTACGAAGCAATGA